>NC_053389.1:508673923-508973923 GCF_905171765.1 Bufo bufo | reverse complement strand
ATAATGCATCACTCTGCAGATATACAGTACAACTGGATGGGAAACTGCAGTAAATATATGCACACATATACATATACAGAATATCTCAGAAGTAGCTTTAAATCTACAGCAGTAAAACATATTACATTATCATTGCTTTATAACATGCCAGTTATTGTCATTGGCAACATAATTGTTTTCCCTTTACTTTATATACAGAGAAAAAAAATCTAGTATCGAAACACTTCCATGAGGGGCCCTTGAGATAATAAAACTAGTTTGTAATGGTTTCTGAATAAAACTGTTTTTAATATTGTAAGTTTGTAACTCCCCATCATACTACTCAAAAAATAATAAAAGTAAGAGAAAACAAGATAATGAATAAAAATTTATCACACCTGCACTTCCTTAAAACAATGCTGACTCTGCTACAGAATTGGCTACCACTGTGGACTAAGAAAGCCCTCTAGAGCCGTTTCTCTTTGCTGTAGTTTCTACTTGTGATCCAAAGTGGTGGATCTCCCACTATGAGGTCTTTATGCCTAATAGGACCTAGGTTATGTAGCTGGTCTCCCTAAGATCAGCTATTGTTTTGTTTGAGTAGTCTCCAAGGCATTGCTCCCGGTTGGCCAGAATCCTACTCCACACTGATGAGGGGCAACACCCCGAAACAGCTGTCTGTGGTTGGATAACTGGCTTAGGTTTTCCCCGTCACATCCTTAAAGCTTGTAAAAGAGCGGGATCTTGACATAGGGGCCACTTAATATGGTGGATTTGGTGATCTCTGTAATGGGGACACCCCTTTGCTCGGTTTTCCTTCCTTTGAGGGATATCTGGCTTTCACTGTGTTGAAGACCCATAACTGAGGCTCCACGGTTATTTTGCATATCACTGTTTCCCAGGGAGCTTTTCACTTTGGATTGCTGTGTCGAGACTCTTAAATGAGGCTCCACAGTGTTTTCTGTAACTGGTCTCCCTAAGATCAGCTATTGTTTTGTTTGATTTTATAGAGCTGTGATGGCTTACCTCCGACACTCCAGCTGTGGTAAAACTACAACTCCCAAGATGTACACTTGCTTGGCTGTTCTCATAACTCCATAGAAATTAATGGAGCATGTTGGGAGTCCTAGTTTCACCACAGCTGGAGTGCCGGAGGTTAGCCATCACTATAGAGAGATCAGATTGCATGCTGCACATACAAGTCTATAGAGAGGGGAGGGAAGGAGTAGCTGAGTGAGAGAGAAGCAGAGAACATTCTTCTGCAGCTAATAATGTTTTACTGTCTCACCACTACTGGATTCACATCTACACTGCGATAGGGGTGCAGAATCTGCTCTTCTCTGTGTGTGCAGTGTATGGCACTCATTATAGTAGCTAGTTTCCACTAACTATCTCAGAGATGAGAATTAGAGAGGGATCCTACAGAGGGGAAAATGCTAAAACAATACAGGCTACAAGTCACATAATGGTCAGATGTAGTGTTATTCCTCATTTACATACAAGACAGCTTCTTCAGAAAAGTCACTTGAAACGACAGGTCTGCAGTTTGTTTTTGGGTTTTTTTGTTTGACAAACTGCCTTTGAAGATAAGAAAATCTAATATACAGTGAGGAACAGAAGTATTTGAACACCCTGCGATTTTGCAAGTTCTCCCACTTAGAAATCATGGAGGGGTCTGAAATTCACATTGTAGGTGCATTCCCACTCTGAGAGACAGAATAAAAAAATAAATAAATCAGGAAATCACAAATTGTATGATTTTTAAAGAATGTATTTGTCTTGCACTGCTGAACATAAGTATTTGAACACCTGAGAAAATCAGTGTTAATATTTGGTACAAAAGCCTTTGTTTGCAATAACAGAGGTCAAACGTTTCCTGTGGTTCTTGACCAGGTTTGCACACACTGCAACAGGGATTTTGGCCCACTCCTTCACACAGATCTCCTCTAGATCTGTCAGGTTTTGGGGCTATAGCTGAGCAACACAGAGTTTCAGCTCCCTCCAAAGATGTTCTATTGGATTTAGGTCTGGAGACTGGCGAGGCCACTCCAGAAGCTTGATATGCCTGTTACGGAGCCACTCCTTGGTTATCCTGGCTGTGTGCTTCGGGTCGTTGTCATGTTGGAAGACCCAGCCACGGCCCATCTTCAATGCTCTGACTGAGGGAAGGAGGTTGTTGCTCAAAATCTCACAATAAATGGCCCCATTCATCCTCTCCTTAATCCAGTGCAGTCATCCTGTCCCCTTCGCAGAAAAGCACCCCAAAGCATGATGTTACCACCCCCATGCTTCACAGTAGGGATGGTGTTCTTGGGATGCAACTCATCCTTCTTTTTCCTCCAAACACGAGTGAAGTTTAGACCAAAAAGTTCTACTTTGGTCTCATCTGACCATATGACTTTCTCCCATGCCTCCTTTGGATCATCCAGATGGTCATTGGCAAACTTCAGACGGGCCTGGACATGTGATGACTTGAGCAGGGGAACCTTCCGTGCAATGCATGACGGCGTAGTGTTCTACCGACAGTGACCTTTGAAACTGTTGTCCCAGCTCTCTTCATGTGCAAAAAAAAAGGGGGTCAGTCAGCACATCCCAATGCGCAGGTGCACACTGCCATGGGTAGAAACATAGAGAAAAAAAGACAATGCAACAGCACTCTGCAAACCAGATAAAGTACAATAATGCCATAGTCACAAAAAACATTCTAGTGTTAAGTGCTAATGCTATGTTTATTTATAGAGTGAGATGCTTGGCAAATGCATTTTGTACAAAACCATATGAGCCCGTCTGCACATCTATGTTTCTAGCTATGGCAGCATGCACCTGGTTCCTACACTGTCCTGAATATTGTAGGCTTAAAGGGGTATTCCCATCTTACTACTTCATCCTCAATTGCTGCCAGCTAGCTGTTCACTTCCTGGTTTTCTGCTGCTAAGGCTGGGCGGGCTTAGGCAGCTAGAGTGAAGGCCAGCCACACCTCCTTATGACATCACACTGAGAACTCAGTCCTTGCGTGCTCGTTAATGTGAAGAGTATGACTCATCAGTCTGGCAGCCTGCAGTGTCTGTGATGCCCCTCCCCCTGCTGGGGAATCAGAGAGCCATGTGAAGTGAGCTCAGTGTACAGTAACACGTGGCTCTACTGCAGTTTTACACACAAAATCTCAGTCTGATCTTTTAGCTCAAAAGCTTGACCAACCCCCACCCACCAGCACTGATGCAGATTTGTTTCCATTACAGCTGTACTCCAGTTGTGTATAAACCTTACACTATGTATCTTTATAGATGCATATACAGCTCAGCTACATGTGTCTTCTCCAGTCCCCTAACATTACTTTGGCTGAATGGCTTCCTATACAGCCCTGCTACATCTTTATTCCGCTAGCACTAGGTCTGAAAAGTTACATAAACAGCTCTGCTACATCTGTCTGTTTATCTCTTTAACCAGCACTGTGTCAGAACAGCAGCGTATTCAGCTCTGCTACATCTGTTTCTCTCCTCCACCAGCATTGATGCTGACCCGCAACATATACAGCTCTGCTACATCAGTTTCTCTCTTCCACCAGCATTGATGCTGACCCGCAACATATACAGCTCTGCTACATCAGTTTCTCTCTTCCCCTAGCATTGATGCTGACCTGCAACATATACAGCTCTGCTACATCAGTTTCTCTCTTCCACCAGCATTGATGCTGACCCGCAACATATACAGGCCTGCTACATCAGTTTCTCTCTTCCTACAGCATTGATGCTGACCCGCAACATATACAGCTCTGCTACATCAGTTTCTCTCTTCCACCAGCATTGATGCTGACCCACAACATATACAGCTCTGCTACATCAGTTTCTCTCTTCCACCAGCATTGATGCTAAACTGCAACATATACAGCTCTGCTACATCAGTTTCTCTCTTCCACCAGCAGTGATGCTGACCCGCAACATAAACAGCTCTGCTACATCCATCAACCCCCATATGTCTCAAACAGCCCCCATCAGCCTCAAATAGCCCCCCATCAGCCTCAAATAGCCAATCAGCCTCAAATAGCCCACCAGCCTCTAACAGTCCCCCATCAGCCCCATATGCCTCATATAGCCCCCATATGCCTCCATCTGCCCCCAAAGTGCCTCCATCAGCCCCCTCAAGTGCCTCCATCAGCCCCCATATGCCTCAAATAGCCTCCATCAGCCTCATACAGCCCCCATATGCTTCAAATAGCCCCCCATCAGCCTCAAATAGCCCCCATATACATCAAACAGCCCCCATCAGCCTCAAATAGCCCCCAATATGCATCAAACGGCCCCATCAGCCTCAAATAGCCCCCATTAGCCTCAAAGAGCCCCCCATCAGCCTCAAATAGCCCCACATCAGCCTAAAATAGCCCCATCAGCCTCAAATAGCCAATCAGCCTCAAATAGCCCACCAGCCTCTAACAGTCCCCCATCAGCCCCTATATGCCTCATATAGCCCGCCATATGCCTCCATCAGCCCCCTCAAGGGCCTCCATCAGCCCCCAATCATTGGTGGAATTGGTGGTGCATATATAACAAATACTCACCCCGCTGTCTCTCCCACGCCGTCCGCACTTGTCTCTTCCTCCCACGAACTGATCGGGCTAAACTATTTTCCTTTGAGCCGCGTCGAAAATAGATCAGCGCATGTGCGGCCGGCCGGCGACGTTCGCGATCTCGAGGAGAATGGAGGCCGGCCACTAGATCACCAGGGAATGATGTGCGCAAGCGCGTCCCATGGATGCGGCCGGTGAGCGGTGGCCGTATCCATGGGCAGCGCTGATCAACAAATAATTTTTATTTTTCGATTTGAAGAATAGTATTTTTTTTTAAATTATATATATTTAGTAAAAAGTTTATTGGGGGACAATTAATAGAATAATTTAGGATTAAACAGATGGAATACCCCTTTAAGTAAGTCCAAAGTGAGGCAGTATATTTAGTGACAGGGACCCATCTGCGGAAGCCACCTTGACGCCTGGTAGATGGACCCGACACGTATGTGCGCTAGGAGCTTCCATTATTCATTCATAGTTGGTATTGTACCACTTTTATCTAGAATGACCCCCATTTCTTAGCTCTATTGTTTGTATATATAACGGTGTGCAGCCATTTTGTTTTTTGTAATTATGTTTGCTTCATAAATATGCACCTGTGATTCTGAAGGTTCTAGTGTAAATTTTCTTGCAATATATTGAGGGTAGCACCTCTTTTAGACTGAACACGCCCATCTACCTGGGACTTCTCACCAGAGTACGTTTGTAGCTGGTTCCTACACTGCCCTGAATATTGTAGGCTTAAGTAAGTCCAAAGTGAGGCAGTATATTTAGTGATAGGGACCCATCTGCGGAAGCCACCTTGACGCCTGGTAGATGGGCCCGACACGTATGTGCGCTAACAGCTTCCATTATTCATTCATAGTCGGTATTGTACCACTTTTATCTAGAATGACCCCCATTTCTTAGCTCTATTGTTTGTATATATAACGGTGTGCAGCCATTTTGTTTTTTGTAAGGTAGTATTTAGTGTTAGGTTCCAGTCTTACAGAGATCACCTTGACGTTTGGCAGACGGGCACAAATGGTTTTGTACAAAATGCATTTGCCAAGCATCTCACTTTATAAATAAGCGTAGCATTAGCACTTGAATGTTTTTTGTGACTATGGCATTATTGTACTTCACCCAGCTATCTTCATGTCATTGACCAGCTCCTCCCTTGTAGTTGTGGGCTGATTCATAGAAACATAGAATGTGTCGGCAGATAAGAACCATTTGGCCCATCTAGTCTGCCCAATATATCTGAATACTATGGATAGCCCCTGGCCCTATCTTATATGAAGGATAGCCATATGCCTATCCCATGCACGCTTAAACCCCTTCACTGTATTTGCAGCTACCACTTCTGCAGGAAGGCTATTCCATGCATCCACTACTCTCTCAGTAAAGTAATACTTCCTTATATTACTTTTAAACCTTTGCCCCTCTAATTTAAAACTGTGTCCTCTTGTGGTAGTTTTTCTTCTTTTAAATATGCTCTCCTCCTTTACCGAGTTGATTCCCTTTATGTATTTAAAAGTTTCTATCATATCCCCTCTGTCTCTTCTTTCTTCCAAGCTATACATGTTAAGGTCCTTTAACCTTTCCTGGTAAGTTTTATCCTGCAATCCATGTACTAGTTTAGTAGCTCTTCTCTGAACTCTCTCTAGAGTATCTATATCCTTCTGGAGATATGGCCTCCAGTACTGCGCACAATACTCCAAGTGAGGTCTTACCAGTGTTCTGTACAGCGGCATAAGCACTTCACTCTTTCTACTGCTTATACCTCTCCCTATACATCCAAGCATTCTGCTGGCATTTCGTGCTGCCCTATTACATTGTCTTCCCACCTTTAAGTCTTCTGAAATAATTACTCCTAAATCCCTTTCCTCAGATACTGAGGTCAGGACTGTGTCAAATATTCTATATTCTGCCCTTGGGTTTTTACGCCCCAGGTGCATTATCTTGCACTTATCCACATTAAATTTCAGTTGCCAGAGTTCTGACCATTCTTCTAGTTTTCCTAAATCCTTTTCCATTTGGCGTTTTCCTCCAGGAACATCAACCCTGTTACATATCTTTGTGTCATCAGCAAAAAGACACACCTTCCCATCGAGGCCTTTTGCAATATCACTTATGAAGATATTAAACAAAATTGGTCCCAGTACAGATCCCTGTGGAACCCCACTGGTAACATGACCTTGTTTTGAATGTTCTCCATTGACTACAACCCTCTGTTGTCTGTCTTTCCATGTCCCTATCTATATTTAAAAAATAATCCAAAAATCCTGCAATTTTCACACTGGCCACTAGCCCTAAAATGTATCAAGACTTCCTATTCTTTGAATAGGCACCTTTCTTATCATCAGTGATACCCCACGAAGTGAGATCTTGCATGGAGCACCAGTCCGAGTGAGACTGACATTCGTCTTTAGCCTCTTCCATTTTCTAACAATTGCTCCAACAGTTGACCTATTTTCACCACGCTGCTTGGCAATTGCCCCGTAGCCCTTTCCGGCCTTATGGCGGTCCACAATTCTGGTGTCTTTAGACAGCTCTTTGGTCTTGCCCATGGTAGTAGTTGGCGTCTGACTGACTGTGGGGTGGACAGGTGTCTTTAAAGATCTCAGACAGGTGCTACTAAGTTAGATTAATGAGTGGAGTAGAGGTGGACTTTTTAAAGGCACAGTAACAGGTCTTTGAGAGCCAGAATTCTTGCAGTTTCTCAGGTGTTCAAATACTTATGTTCAGCAGTGCAAGACAAATAAATTCTTTAAAAACCATATAATGTGATTTCCTGAATCTTTTATTTTATTTTATTCTGTCTCTCAGAATGGGAATGCACCTACAATGTGAATTTCAGACCCCTCCATGATTTCTAGATGGGAGAACTTGCAAAATCGCAGGGTGTTCAAATACTTCTGTTCCTCACTGTAACTATTTAAGCCAAACTGTTGATTACCTCCCTCACTATAAAACATGGAGCACTCAAAGAGGGACATTTATGAAGACTGGCATATCCATTCGCCAGTATTGATCTCCCTGCACTGGCATGAGATACATCTCATTTATTAAGAGGCAGATGCCCATTAACAAATCAGGTGTATCTCTGCCCTGCCGTGCGCCAGAAACCCAAGTCTACGCCAGCTCCAGACTGGTATAGACTTCAACTATAACTTCTGCCACATTCTGGTGAAAGTTATAACAAATCTGGCCAGCCGCATAAAGCCTGTCCTCCCCTGCTAAACCACGCCCCTTTTTCTACTGTGGCGTAAAGACTTTCAGAAATGTCCCCCAAACTCTTGCATACAGTTAAAGAAATTGTTACAAAGAATCACTGAGTCTGTAACATGTTGTAATTAGTAAAAGACTGTGATCATTTTGTGCATTCAAACTATTATTTCATCATAAGCAGCCATTTTCTCATACTGTGAACAACTCCAAGGATTATCACAAAGCTGATAAATATTCTTTGATGCACTTTATATTTTCCTTTTAATCATAGATTGCAGCGAAACTAGTTAAGCTCTTAACAACTGTACACTACTGTAGATGAATGGCCTGGACTATTTCATATCACAAGTACTAAATCCAGAGTGTATATATTCAATTGGTAAATGGGAATGTATCACTAGAAAATGACATGTTGTTTAAATCATGTTTTTATGTTAAACTGTTTTTTTTTTGTAGAAATGTTGGTGATTTTTGTTTTTATTTTCCATGTCACTATCTATATTAAAAAATAAATAAAATAAAAATAAATAAAATCGTGCAGTTCTTGGACTGGCCACTGGGTCTAATAATATGTTGAGACTTCCTGTTCTCATTACTAACACAAGCAGAATTACATTACGTTTGTATAGTCACAGGATCCAACATTCACAGTAGGTGATATGACAGCTTATGTACTCCCTTCTGACCTCTGCCGATCACAGAGCATGCCTTGAAAAGTTTCCCAGTCAGTGAAGTCCCTTCTTCTCCATTGTGTCTGTGGCCATGTAGCTGCCTTCAAAGAATAGGAAGTCTTGATACATTTTAGGGCTAGTGGCCAGTGTGAAAATTGCAGGATTTTTGGATTATTTTTTAAATATAGATAGGGACATGGAAAAAAGATTTAAAAAAATCAAAACTTCTACAAAAATATGTTTAACATAAAAAATCATTTTATGATGGCACATCCTCTTGAAATATGCAAAAAAAATGGTCTACATGCTTTGTACCACATTTATTGTTTTGGATACCTGTTTTTACTATTCTATCCTTCTGTCGAGGGGTATTATTTAATGGAAAAGGGTGTGAACTATGAAAAGTTCATCGCTTAATATGGGACAAAATTTGGCTTCAAAATTCTGACCTAAACTAATGGGTAGTATGAACTTAGCCTAGACAGTCTAAACTTATACCAGATTTTTTAACAGCAGTTGGTGTGGAATCACTGTGCCAACTCACGGATTTGATTTTGGACTAAACCTAAGGGCATAATCCTGGTAGTCCACTGGTATTTTCCTGTTAACCCCTATACGGGGATCTGGACTTTGCTCCAGGGAACGCACCAGACCACTTCCTCTTGGAGTAGTCTCTGTGTGGTTGGCTGCTGACCCACAGGGGTCAAGAGACACTAATGCATGGCACAGAAGTGACAAGCGAAACTCAGTCAATAATAGGCCAAGGTCAGAGCAGGCAGAGTTCATGCGAATATGTGAAACAGAACTGAGCTCAGGACAGGCAGCACAGGGTCAGTATGGTAAATCAGTACAGGTCAGGTCAGGCCAAGCAGCAGAGGTTCAAAATCAGGAAACAGGCAGACATAAAAACAGCACACCTTCTCAAGGAACTACCATATTGTTCATACACCTTCCTACTGGGGCAAGTGCCTAAAATCTCCACAGATTGCCAGACATTGGCTGGTGAAGATTGGGATGCATGCATTGGCCTTATAGGAGCCAAGGGAAGTGCATTACCTATGGGTGCAGGAAAGAGGCTGACAGACTACAAGGCCGCAGCTGGGCCTAGTTAGGGGAAGACAATGGGAGATGGGTCTGGCCCGCCAGGTAATTGACAGGGCAGTAGCAGCTGTGAGTCACCGCTGCTGTAAAAGATTTATCATCTAGCATCAGCCACTTTGATAAATTTGCTACAAGCTTCTCAGAGCTTTGCCCAGACCATGTAATGGTGCTGATGTGAGATACCAAGCACAGCCACTGCACAATGTATGGCACTGTGCTTGGTGAACTGAGGGAATGCCGTGGCTATGCTTAGTGCGCCAGTGACTTCTCAAACAGCTGATCAGACCCCCACCGATCAGATATTGATGACCTGTCTAGAGGATAATGTAGGTCATCAGTTAAAGAATATTGGAAAACCCCTTTAAATAGTATGCATAAAATGTACGCATTCCATGATGCCACTGACCTAGAAAGAAGCCACAGCACTCACCAGAGCACTGTGGTCACTTCAAACAGCTGATCCTTGGGGGTGCTGGGAATTAGATAATTTGATATTAAAGGGGTTATCCGAGTTTTTTTTTGTTCTTTCTATGTTCCTAACTAAGCAAATGTAACAGCTTTCCAACTAACTCACTTTATCTGCAGTGGCTGGTTTCTCAGATTTCACTGAGGGTCACATGAACTGTGATGTCAGCTTCTCTCCCTGCTCTGATAAAGGTCGTTTACAAGCCTGTAAATGAGACGTCACTGTGCTGGCCACGCCCCCCTTCACTGCCGTCTGCTCTCTCCTAGGATTCTTAACCCCTTCAGCTGCACATACTGGGTAGCTCTGCAGGCAGTGAGGAGACAATGCTGGGCACTGTAGCTGAAGGACTAGAGAGAGCATTGCACAAGAAGGTAGGGGGAAGATCCTGTGTGTATTAGCAGTGTCATTATACAGCTGGGACTTGTAGTTCTACATTTACAAGTTGCTGTTGATTCTCCCAGCACTCAGGGCAGCTCTTGTATCCACTCCCTTAGCAGTGTCATTGTACAGCTTGGACTTGTAGTCCTACACATACAACATGCTGCAAAGTCTCCCAGCAGGCAGACATGTCACTCACGGCAGCTCTTGTATTCACTCCCTTAGCAGTGTCATTATACAGCTGGGACTTGTAGTCCTACACATACAACATGCTTTAGAGTCTCCCAGCAGGCAGACATGTCACTCAGGGCAGCTCTTGTATTCACTCCCTTAGCAGTGTCATTATACAGCTGGGACTTGTAGTCCTACACATACAACATGCTGCAGCGTCTCCCAGCAGGCAGACATGTCACTCAGGGCAGCTCTTGTAGTCACTCCCTTAGCAGTGTCATTATACAGCTGGGACTTGTAGTCCTACACATACAACATGCTGCTGAGTCTCCCAGCAGGCAGACATGTCACTCAGGGCAGCTCTTGTATTCACTCTCTTAGCAGTGTCATTATACAGCTGGGATTTGTAGTCCTACACATATAACATGCTGCAGAGTCTCCCAGCAGGCAGACATGTCACTCAGGGCAGCTCTTGTATTCACTCCCTTAGCAGTGTCATTATACAGCTGGGACTTGTAGTCCTACACATACAACATGCTGCAGAGTCTCCCAGCAGGCAGACATGTCACTCAGGGCAGCTCTTGTATTCACTCCCTTAGCAGTGTCATTATACAGCTGGGATTTGTAGTCCTACACATACAACATGCTGCAGAGTCTCCCAGCCGGCAGACATGTCACTCAGGGCAGCTCTTGTATTCACTCCCTTAGCAGTGTCATTATACAGCTGGGACTTGTAGTCCTACACATACAACATGCTGCAGAGTCTCCCAGCAGGCAGACATGTCACTCAGGGCAGCTCTTGTATCCACTCCCTTAGCAGTGTCATTATACAGCTGGGACTTGTAGTTCTACACATACAACATGCTGCAGAGTCTCCCAGCAGGCAGACATGTCACTCAGGGCAGCTCTTGTATTCACTCCCTTAGCACTGTCATTATACAGCTGGGACTTATAGTTCTACACATACAACATGCTGCAGAGTCTCCCAGCAGGCAGACATGTCACTCAGGGCAGCTCTTGTATTGACTCCCTTAGCAGTGTCATTATACAGCTGGGACTTGTATTCCTACACATACAACATGCTGCAGCGTCTCCCAGCAGGCAGACATGTCACTCAGGGCAGCTCTTGTAGTCACTCCCTTAGCAGTGTCATTATACAGCTGGGACTTGTAGTCCTACACATACAACATGCTGCTGAGTCTCCCAGCAGGCAGACATGTCACTCAGGGCAGCTCTTGTATTCACTCTCTTAGCAGTGTCATTATACAGCTGGGACTTGTAGTCCTACACATACAACATGCTGCAGAGTCTCCCAGCAGGCAGACATGTCACTCAGGGCAGCTCTTGTATTCACTCCCTTAGCAGTGTCATTATACAGCTGGGACTTGTAGTCCTACACATACAACATGCTGCAGTATCTCCCAGCAGGCAGACATGTCACTCAGGGCAGCTCTTGTATTCACTCCCTTAGCACTGTCATTATACAGCTGGGACTTGTAGTTCTACACATACAACATGCTGCAGTCTCCCAGCAGGCAGACATGTCACTCAGGGCAGCTCTTGTATCCACTCCCTTAGCAGTGTCATTGTACAGCTGGGACTTGTAGTCCTACACATACAACAAGCTGCAGAGTCTCCCAGCAGGCAGACATGTCACTCAGGGCAGCTCTTGTATTCACTCCCTTAGCAGTGTCATTATACAGCTGGGACTTGTAGTCCTACACATACAACAAGCTGCAGAGTCTCCCAGCAGGCAGACATGTCACTCAGGGCAGCTCTTGTATTCACTCTCTTAGCAGTGTCATTATACAGCTGGGACTTGTAGTCCTACACATACAACATGCTGCAGAGTCTCCCAGCAGGCAGACATGTCACTCAGGGCAGCTCTTGTATCCACTCCCTTAGCAGTGTCATTATACAGCTGGGACTTGTAGTTCTACACATACAACATGCTGCAGTGTCTCCCAGCAGGCAGACATGTCACTCAGGGCAGCTCTTGTATTCACTCCCTTAGCAGTGTCATTATACAGCTGGGACTTGTAGTCCTACACATACAACATGCTGCAGTGTCTCCCAGCAGGCAGACATGTCACTCAGGGCAGCTCTTGTATTCACTCCCTTAGCAGTGTCATTATACAGCTGGGACTTGTAGTTCTACACATACAACATGCTGCAGAGTCTCCCAGCAGGCAGACATGTCACTCAGGGCAGCTCTTGTATCCACTCCCTTAGCACTGTCATTATACAGCTGGGACTTGTAGTTCTACACATACAACATGCTGCAGAATCTCCCAGCAGGCAGACATGTCACTCAGGGCAGCTCTTGTATTCACTCCCTTAGCAGTGTCATTATACAGCTGGGACTTGTAGTTCTACACATACAACATGCTGCGGAGTCTCCCAGCAGGCAGACATGTCACTCAGGGCAGCTCTTGTATTCACTCCCTTAGCACTGTCATTATACAGCTGGGACTTGTAGTTCTACACATACAACATGCTGCAGAGTCTCCCAGCAGGCAGACATGTCACTCAGGGCAGCTCTTGTATTCACTCCCTTAGCAGTGTCATTATACAGCTGGGACTTGTAGTCCTACACATACAACATGCTGCAGAGTCTCCCAGCAGGCAGACATGTCACTCAGGGCAGCTCTTGTATTGACTCCCTTAGCAGTGTCATTATACAGCTGGGACTTGTAGTCCTACACATACAACATGCTGCAGCGTCTCCCAGCAGGCAGACATGTGACTCAGGGCAGCATTTGTATTCACTCCCTTAGCAGTGTCATTATACAGCTGGGACTTGTAGTTCTACACATACAACATGCTGCAGTGTCTCCCAGCAGGCAGACATGTCACTCAGGGCAGCTCTTGTATCCACTCCCTTAGCAGTGTCATTATACAGCTGGGACTTGTAGTCCTACACATACAACATGCTGCAGAGTCTCCCAGCAGGCAGACATGTCACTCAGGGCAGCTCTTGTATCCACTCCCTTAGCAGTGTCATTATACAGCTGGGACTTGTAGTCCTACACATACAACATGCTGCAGAGTCTCCCAGCAGGCAGACATGTCACTCAGGGCAGCTCTTCTATTCACTCCCTTAGCACTGTCATTATACAGCTGGGACTTGTAGTTCTACACATACAACATGCTGCAGAGTCTCCCAGCAGGCAGACATGTCACTCAGGGCAGCTCTTGTAGCCACTCCCTTAGCAGTGTCATTATACAGCTGGGACTTGTAGTCCTACACATACAACATGCTGCAGAGTCTCCCAGCAGGCAGACATGTCACTCAGGGCAGCTCTTGTATTCACTCCCTTAGCAGTGTCATTATACAGCTGGGATTTGTAGTCCTACACATACAACATGCTGCAGAGTCTCCCAGCAGGCAGACATGTCACTCAGGGCAGCTCTTGTATTCACTCCCTTAGCAGTGTCATTATACAGCTGGGACTTGTAGTCCTACACATACAACATGCTGCAGTATCTCCCAGCAGGCAGACATGTCACTCAGGGCAGCTCTTGTATTCACTCCCTTAGCACTGTCATTATACAGCTGGGACTTATAGTTCTACACATACAACATGCTGCAGAGTCTCCCAGCAGGCAGACATGTCACTCAGGGCAGCTCTTGTATTGACTCCCTTAGCAGTGTCATTATACAGCTGGGACTTGTATTCCTACACATACAACATGCTGCAGCGTCTCCCAGCAGGCAGACATGTCACTCAGGGCAGCTCTTGTATCCACTCCCTTAGCAGTGTCATTATACAGCTGGGACTTGTAGTCCTACACATACAACATGCTGCTGAGTCTCCCAGCAGGCAGACATGTCACTCAGTCAGCTCTTGTATTCACTCTCTTAGCAGTGTCATTATACAGCTGGGACTTGTAGTCCTACACATACAACATGCTGCAGAGTCTCCCAGCAGGCAGACATGTCACTCAGGGCAGCTCTGGTATTCACTCCCTTAGCAGTGTCATTATACAGCTGGGACTTGTAGTCCTACACATACAACATGCTGCAGTATCTCCCAGCAGGCAGACATGTCACTCAGGGCAGCTCTTGTATTCACTCCCTTAGCACTGTCATTATACAGCTGGGACTTGTAGTTCTACACATACAACATGCTGCAGTCTCCCAGCAGGCAGACATGTCACTCAGGGCAGCTCTTGTATCCACTCCCTTAGCAGTGTCATTGTACAGCTGGGACTTGTAGTCCTACACATACAACAAGCTGCAGAGTCTCCCAGCAGGCAGACATGTCACTCAGGGCAGCTCTTGTATTCACTCCCTTAGCAGTGTCATTATACAGCTGGGACTTGTAGTTCTACACATACAACATGCTGCGGAGTCTCCCAGCAGGCAGACATGTCACTCAGGGCAGCTCTTGTATTCACTCCCTTAGCACTGTCATTATACAACTGGGACTTGTAGTTCTACACATACAACATGCTGCAGAGTCTCCCAGCAGGCAGACATGTCACTCAGGGCAGCTCTTGTATTCACTCCCTTAGCAGTGTCATTATACAGCTGGGACTTGTAGTCCTACACATACAACATGCTGCAGAGTCTCCCAGCAGGCAGACATGTCACTCAGGGCAGCTCTTGTATTGACTCCCTTAGCAGTGTCATTATACAGCTGGGACTTGTAGTCCTACACATACAACATGCTGCAGCGTCTCCCAGCAGGCAGACATGTGACTCAGGGCAGCATTTGTATTCACTCCCTTAGCAGTGTCATTATACAGCTGGGACTTGTAGTTCTACACATACAACATGCTGCAGAATCTCCCAGCAGGCAGACATGTCACTCAGGGCAGCTCTTGTATCCACTCCCTTAGCAGTGTCATTATACAGCTGGGACTTGTAGTCCTACACATACAACATGCTGCAGAGTCTCCCAGCAGGCAGACATGTCACTCAGGGCAGCTCTTGTATTCACTCCCTTAGCAGTGTCATTATACAGCTGGGACTTGTAGTCCTACACATACAACAAGCTGCAGAGTCTCCCAGCAGGCAGACATGTCACTCAGGGCAGCTCTTGTATCCACTCCCTTAGCAGTGTCATTATACAGCTGGGACTTGTAGTCCTACACATACAACAAGCTGCAGAGTCTCCCAGCAGGCAGACATGTCACTCAGGGCAGCTCTTGTATTGACTCCCTCAGCAGAGCGGGGGGAGGGGCAGAGATTGTTGTTATTGTATGTAAACAAAGGGCCAGAAAAGAACCAGGGAAATGAGGAAATATATATACAGTATATATATTTTGCATAAAACTTGCTTAGCTCAGTTATATATTGCTGCCCATCAGATTTTCAGTGCTATATTATTTTTTTTCATAACTCGGACAACCACTTTAATTTGATATTAATTTGATATTGATGACCTGTCCTGAAAATAGATCATCAATATTGTACTCCTAGAGAAACTCTTTCAAGAGATAGTTCTATCAGAAAGGGGTATTTTTTTTTAACTCAGTGTTAATAGACAACACATTTTTGGCAGTTTTTTTCATTTTGGCTAGTAGTATACCACTGAAAATTAAATACAAACTACTGTCCTTCTCTAGCAGTAAACATATTTTAACCTCTTATTTATATAAGTAATACATTATAAGGTTACTGCTGCTATGAGGGGAAGAAACCTGCAATGTAATCATCATTATAATAGTAGGTGTAGAATTGGGATAACAGTATGACAGCTCTATTGTTCTCCTGATAACCTAGATAAAGTTGGCCACAGTAGAGCACTGCACTTATCAGTGTAATGCGTGATGCTATAATTGAGCCACTTATCCCCTTCATTCTCTGGCTGCAGTGACAATCTGACTGAGAAAGTAAAGCAAGACAGTTTGTTGTGCTAAAAGTCCAAACAAACAAGAAGTTAAAGAGTCAGAACAGGAGGTAGAATATATGCAGTGACTACAAATTGTATACTAATTTCTAGGTTTGGGTTGTTAGTATGAGCTAAAACATGTAAGTGCTGTAAATCCAGATTAAAACAAGTGGCCTCGGAATGTAAAATAAATGGCTTTGACTCCCTACTAAAACAAATAGGAAGTAAGTGGTCATTATCTGACATATATAAGCAATTTAAGGACAGTGAAAATGATAAAACAGCTACAACAATTGGTGGAGGGTGGGGTAAACTTTTAATAAATCAGGGTTGGAGAGAAAGAATAATGACGGGGTGGATTAGGACAAGGAAAGCAGTAATATGTGAGAAATGGAGGGAAACCCAGCTGAAACTAATACATAGGGCAATATATGCTTTCAACATAAATAACACAAGAAATAATGAGAACTGGATAAATAAATGTCCAAAATGTAACCTCCAAAAAGCAGATCTGGATCATGGGATGTGGCTTTGCCCCAAGACAAGACAATATTGGGAGTGGCTGCTGTCTTGGATCAAAGAAACCTGGCACATTGAGTTGCCATGTGAGCCAGAAGTTGTTTTGTTTCATGTATTCCCAGACACAGTTCAAGTACCTAAATTGATAGATGGGGTATTGCTAGTAGCATTGAAATGTTTATTGCAAAGATGGTTAGACCCACACATTCCCACAAGTGTGGAGTTCTATAATCAAATGCGACACTTCATGTTAATGGATCAATTGGATGCAGAGTCAAATAAAAACAAAAACTCAACGTCTTTTTTAAACAAATGGGCAAAGTTTATTGCAAAGCATTTGTCAGTGGAGGATACGCAAGATCTCATGAGTAACTTTAAACACACTGAGTGGTATTTACAGAAAGATATTAGAGGTACCCTGGGTAAACTGAAAGTTTCATAATCAAACAGTATGGAATATATGGCATAATTGCTAGATTTAAAGTGAAGATATCATTAGTATAAGGAAGGAGGTGCATCCAGACGAGTTGAGGGTAGGGGGGAGGGAGGGAGGGAAGGGTTTATGTATGTTTATATATTTCTATGATTATAAAGCAAATGTTATTTCTCTGGACATTATTTGCTATTCAACCTAATGCTTCGTATATTGGCACTGTATGTGAACAAGGTGAAAAAAAATATGTACATACTGTATGGAGAAATTTTATTTTGTATACTCGCTGTATATGAAAAGAAATAAAAAGTTTTGGAAAAAACATGTAAGTGGAAGTCTTCTTTTAAAGGAATACTCAACCTAGAAAGGAATGTTAAAAAAAAAAAAAATTATATAGTTACACTAGTAGACTGTTATTTTTTCCATACAAACAGTAGATGTTGGAGATTTTTCCTAATTGTTGTTCCTACTTACCTGATATCTAGTTCAGAGTTTTTGCTCGGTCCACTGTCCTCCTTTCCACATTTAAGAAAGACTAATCATTCTTGGCCTGAGCAGTGGGCTGATTCTCTCTTTTTCATATTTTGATTACTAGGATGTGTCACCTAATTAAAGTCAAGTAATGAAACATATTCCTTTTTTCTTTCTGTTTTTTATTGTCTGTTTGTAGATTTTTTTATATTTTATTTCCTGAACATGAATACGGGGGCAGCCATCTTGCCTGAGTGGTTGTTAACAACATTTAGAGATATGCTTTACAGCAGCCACCATGTATCATAGACATAATGTACAGGATAAGGGCTCATGCGCATGAATGTATTTTCTTTCCGTGTTCGTTCCGTTTTCTTTGTGGACCGTATGCAGAACCATTCATTTTAATGGCTCAGCAAAAAAACTGAAGTTACTCCATGTGCATTACATTTCCGTATATCTGTATCACAAAAAATAAATCCTATTATTGTCCGCATTACGGACAAGGATAGGACTGTTCTATTAGGGGCCAGCTGTTCCGTTCCTCAAAATATGGAATGCACACGGACGTCATTCGTATTTTTTGCGGTTCCGTTTTTGGCAGATCGCAAAATACATACGGTTATGTGCATGAGCCCTAAGACTTATTAATAGAGATGAGCAAAACTAATCCCACGAAGTGGAATTCGATCCAAATTTCAGGATAAATTCGATTTGCCTCGAAGCCGAATTTCCTCGTGCTTCGTGTCAGCAAATTTATGTAACCTGAAATAGTGTAAAAAAATAAATAAAATCATACTTACAGCCTCCATTTGCTCGCGATGGGCCTGCCAGCCTCCATCTTGCGCAGTGCGAGATTTTGCTCCAGATCTTCAAGCAAGATGGCGGCGGCCAGCCCGTCGCGAGAAAATGGAGGCGGTAAATTTGATAAGAAAATATTTTTATGTTAATTTCACACTGTTTTTACACTCAGAGGCCGCGATCATGTATGATCATAAATTCGCTCATCTCTACTCGCTAACATCTATAGGAAAGTTTTATAGACATATTTTGTGACCTGTGACTGACTATTGATGATAATTAGATCCATGGAACAGGAATTGATATCTTATTATTTATGTAGGTTTAGTGGCCAGTGTGAAAGCTGCAGGATTGTAGGATTTTTGTTTATATAGCTAGTGACATAGAAAATTTAAAATAACCACTAAAAATATAAAAACTTGATTAAACAATAGGTCACTTTCTGACATATTCCCGCTAAAAATTTCACAATACAATTAGGTTTCAGCTTACCTTGCATTTTTAAAAAAATTAAATTACTTTAAAATGTGCCAGTGAAGTAGAAGCAATGTTTTTTTACTTTTATTTTTAGGTTTGAAACAAGACCTAACTGAGTTAAATAGTGGAAACTTTTAAGAATAGAGATGGAAGCAGAGCACAGGGAAGAAGAAGCAGAATAAATTATATTGAAGCCTTAGTCACACATTTTATAGTGAAGCTGGCAGATTCCTCTCTTTGCGTTTGCATTTGGTGATAGAAGGTGAGACTGACACAACCACCAGCTCTTAGTTGTGTAAAGTAAGGAAAAAACATGTTAAATATTTATACATGACATTTTGTCCTGCCTCGTATGATAGGGTCAGATGAGGCTGAATGTAGATTATGCACTAAATAAAAACTCAACTCTGCTAAAAGTTTCTTCTCTCCTATATTTTGGTCTGCAACAAAATTAGGCAACTGAATTTAGAATTAGATTTAAAAAAAATTGCGTTTTCCTTGGTTGATCAGAGAGACACTCCTACTGAATAGCTTGCTGAGTCTATTTTTCCTGCATATAAAGGAGTGATCTCTTTGAGACCCAGGGGTGCACCTAACCTTTCTGCTGCCTGAGGAGAAATGCTCCCCCCCCCCCCCCCATGCCAAATTCTCAATCCAACACCTCTTCCCTGTGTACTACTAAAGACAAATTTAGATGGACATTAAGTTCACCACTAAGATCTATACAGCAATACTTACCTCTTACATCCAATGATATCTTCTATGATAGAGATGTTCTCTTTCCTTATCTTCTTCATTTGGACTAGACCACCTTGACAACTACTTTCAGCTGTGTCTCGTCTCTGCAAAGTTTGCCACACAGACATCTTTTCCATTATCCTCCCCCTCCTGGTGTCCCAACATTGTTTTCCTGCTGCTATCCCCAATACTGTGCTTGTTGTGCTCCCCAATGTCCACAAATACTATACTACAGAAAAAACAGTGCCATACAGATAGACCCCGCATAGTAATAGTGTTCACCGACTGCCCTCAATAATAAAAGTGCAGTACTCCCAAAAGTAATAATAATTTCCATGAATGTCTCTATTAGTAGTAATGCCCTCCTTATTGTGCCCAATAATAATAACTCCACAGTACTACCCATATTAATAATGCCCCCATAGGGCCCCTAGTATAAATAAGGCCCAACTATAATGCCCCCAGCAGTAAAAGAAATCCCCCATAAAGGCACTCCTTTAGAGCTTCCAGTAGTAATAAGACTAATCTATAAGGCAATTTTATAGAGCCCACAGTACTAATAAGTAGTTATAATACACCCTATAGTGGCCTCAGTATTTATAACTCCCCCTGTAGTAGTTCCAAGTATTTATTTATAATGCCCTATTTAGTAGCCCCAGTATTTCTAAGACCCTCCTACAGTGCCCCTGTGGTTAAAATTACCCCCTCTGTGCCCCTGGCCCATGGCTTTAATGTTCCTATAGTGCTTTGACCTGTATTATAATGCCCCCTTTTCCCTGTGTAGTGCCAGCATGCAGAATATTCACCCCCTGTAGTGCCCCCAGTATATTAATGCCCCCTATAGTGCTAGTATGTAGTGGTCCCTGTAGTATAATGCCCCCTGTAGTCGTAGTATGTACAATGCTCTCACCAACCACCCTGTATTTCCTCTGTAGTATATGCCCCCCCCCCCCCTGAAATGGTGGTATGTATAATGCTCTCAACCCCCCGTAGCCCCCCTTTATTATAATGCCTCTCTGTAATGCTTATAATGCCCCCTGTAGTGCTAGTATGTATAATGCTCTCTCCTCCTGTAGTGCTAGTATGTATAATGCACTCTCCTCCTGTAGTGCTGGTATGTACAATGCTCTCACCAGCCACCCCTGTAGTCCACCTGTACTATATTGCCCCCCTCTGTAGTGCTAGTATGTATAATGCTCTCAGCCCCCCGTGTATTATAATGCCTCTCTGTAGTGCTAGTATGCAGTGTATAATGCTCTTACCACCCTTGTAGTGCCCCATGTAGTGCAAGTATGTATAATGCTCTCACTCCCCCATAACCCCTTGCCACCATACTACAATGCCCCCCTGTAGTGCTCATCTCTCTACATTCATCTGTATTGTCGTCCTCAGGACAGCGATACAGTTGGATGCTGTGGCGGGGCAGGGGACAGGTGTCTCCCTTCCCTGTTCCTCTAACACAGCGGTCCCCAACCGCCGGGCCGCGGCCCAGGACCGGGCCGTGGAGGATTGTTAGCCGGGCCGCGGCGATCAGGGCAGTCTTTAACTCTGTACTAATGAAGCGCTTCCTGGTCCTCAGCTCGGCTATCGGCTGTGCAGGGCTGCGGTCTCTCTGTGACCTCACGCTGTGCGCCGCTATACACAGCCAGACGACAGCAGAATGAAGAGGATCGCGATGGTGACCAGGAGCAGGAGAGGTAACTGTTTTTTTTATTTTATTTTTATTTGCACTGATGGCTGATCTGGGGGACATGGGGCTGACCTGGGGGACATGGGGCTGACATGAGGGACATGGGGCTGACATGAGGGGCTAATGGCTGACATGAGGGGCTAATGGCTGACATGAGGGGCTAATGGGGGGCTTATGGTTGACATGGGGGGCTTATGGCTGACATGAGGGGCTAATGGGTGGCTTATGGCTGACATGAGGGGCTAATGGGGGGCTTATGGCTGACATGAGGGGCTAATGGGGGACTTATGGCTGACATGAGGGGCTAATGGGTGGCTTATGGCTGACATGAGGGGCTAATGGGGGGGCTTATGGCTGACATAAGGGGCTAATGGGGGGCTTATGGCTCACATTGGGGGGCTTATGGCTGACATTGGGGGGGTTATGGCTGACATTGGGGGGGGTTTATGGCTGACATTGGGGGGTTTATGGCTGACATTGGGGGGGTTTATGGCTGACATTGGGGGCTGATAGATGGCTAAAGGTTTGGGGGTTGATCTGAGCCATTGGGGGTCTGATCTGAGGTCTGATTAACATTGGGGGTCTGATTGCTGGTCTGACCTGAGGTGTAATGAAAAATATTTTTTTCTTATTGTTCTCCTCTAAAACTAGGTGCATCTTATAGGGCAAAAAATACAGTACAGTGCAGCAGAGACCAGTGCAGCAGAGACCATAGTCAGTTTATATAGTCATTATATAGTGTTATATATTTTAATATGCACCTTGTGTTTTGTTATGCGCGTGAATCAGTCAGCCCCGCCCACACCCTAAGCCCCCCCCTTCCCCGGTCCCTGGGAAAATTGTCTTGCATGAAACCGGTCCTTGGAGCAAAAAAGGTTGGGGACCACTGCTCTAACATGCTGACAGCACTAGGCCTGAAGCCTATCAGAGGCTAGCGCAGATGGCACTATAGCGTCATCATCGCATGCTATGACATAATATCACACTCAAGTTTAGAACTGCTACATCTGTATGGCACCCACCAACTATAGCAAACACTGGTGCCCAATCCTTGTTCCAGGGTGAGAAGTGACTGGTTATGCGCGTTCATTCTTCATGGTAGTCTCTGGGAGATATGGCTGCTCATTTGGTTGTTTCCATATCTCTCATAGACTATAATGATGAGTGATGTAGCATGCATGGCTGCTTAATTGCCAGAAACAGGTTATACTTATGAGTGATATTATTCTAGGATCCTGTGATCAGACATTGAAGAGAAAACATCATAAAACCTTATTCTAAGGCCTGATACAGACATTCACATCAAAAATTGCCTGAGCTGGCAGCAACAGATAGATGACTTTCAATATGCAGAGAAGTCCATATGTCCGTTGGAGACCATTTTTGTTCTGTCTGAGGCAGATCAAAGTAGTAAATGCATACCCTCATTTTCAGACCCTTGAGTATGAATAGCAGTATGTACTTGTGTGGGTCCATCTGCTGTCCAAGTGCAGGTCCTTGTAAACACGAATAGCACATGGCTGTAAATTATGCTCTTGTAAATTAGGCCTTATGCTCATGTAAATTATGCTCATGTGACTTAGTGATACTAGTTTTTGTTTCCTGTATTTTTGCCCTCTGTTTTACTGTCTTTCATTTTTTTATGACTTTTGGTGCCATAAAAGCCTCCTTCTTGTAGAGGCATGTGAATCAAATAAAGGAAATGCATTATTGTTGGCTAAGTTCAGTATAAGGGTCACGAATGATGAGAATCCACCTCTTGTGATAAATATTGTAATACTGGGAAATAACGGCGGCTGTAAAGTTTTCTTAGATATGTTTGGTCAGCAATCTCAGTAGTTCAGTAAAGTCAACAGAGCCTGGTAACCCTAAACTTAATTCAGACATAAATTGTGTGGTTTTATTACTACATAGATAAGAGACACACAACGTCCATTTTATAGTTTGCCTCGTCAGTATGGACACCCGGGTAATGCAATTAACTGACATAGAATTGTTTAGTTTTTTTTAAGTAGCATTATAATTATTTACAGCTTTTATATATCCTTTACAATCAAAACTCAGCTTCATGTAACATTATATACTATGAATGCCTTATTTCTATGCCTTTTCCTCTCTATATCTGAAGAAAGGGCATTTTGCTTGTTTTCAGGTCCTAACTTGCAAAAAGGCCCTTGGAATCTCTTTGGCAGTGGATACCACTATGTTTCATTATCTTTGCACTTCACTTTCTTCCCATACCAAGTGCAAAAATATGACTATCACAATCTATATGGTCCTGACGGTATTTATCTGAGCATGATTGAAGAGAAGAACATACCAATAAAATAATGGCAAACACTTCTTATGTGTGTGCATGCTAGCATATGGCACAGACCAACCTTTTATAAAAGGCTGCGTAACTACACAGAGCATCATAAAAGAACAGACATTATATGGTATATTGTTGTTTGCCTCTTCCACTGTGCTAGCTGTTTCTCCAGATGGCTATGTTCATAAACTTAGTATCGGCCTACCTCAATAAACTCATTGTGTTAGAAAATCACATGAATGTATCCATCAGACAATGTGAAGTAGTAAAGCAGTTGTAAAGGGCAGGTAACCTGTGCCTTTATAGTATTATGCTCCAGTGCAGTAGTGTGTCTAACAAAAATCAGCTAAATGGGGTTTCTTTATGACACAGTTTGATTTTCTGCTATTATGTGATATTACTATTGTTTAAGGACAGATGTGTATAGAAACTATCTATTGCACTTTTTTATGGCTTACTCTAACACTATGTGCTGTTTAGGGTCAAGTATTTTTTATTGAACCAGTCTGCATTTACAATAATGTACTGTGTGTGGATACATAGATCAGCAAGAACAAAGGCAAATAGAAATTCAATCTATGCATAAAAATTTTGGTTATGAAACAGAACAAGAATAGACAGCACAAGGAAGAAGGTCAGGGGAATATAACATAACCAGCAAGCCACTTAGATCGACTGCTAGGAAAACAAACTCAACAGCCTATGCCTCCCTTGAAGGTAGTAAGCTCATAGACCCTGTTGGTCATGTTGTATTACCCGTCAGCCAACCGGCATAACTGGGAGAGACTCTAAAATCAGACCATGGCCTCCACCGTTTGATAAATGTCTCCTGAGATTGAGCCACAGAGTCCTCCTATAGGTGGTTATAGAGAGAGGAAACATCATTCCATAAGGGGGTCAGTGCTAGGCATGACCACCATATATGGAGCATGAAGCCCGGTGAAACACCACATCGCCAGCAAATAAGATCTGTTGAAGTTGTACGGGTGTCATGTACCAGCGAGAGAGGATCTTATAGTTTCTTGAAACCGACATGAAATGGACATTTTATGAGTAAAATCAAAGGCCATATTCCAATGGTCCTCTGAGAAAGAGGTCCGCAACTCCTCCATCCATGCTTTCAGAAAATCCGGTATACTGGTTTCTCGTTCTCCATCCCTCGACATTCCATATAACACCATATAACCGAAATCCCGTGAGCAGGAGTAGTAGATGATAAGCATAGCTTTTCAAATGGAGTAAGTGTGGACTGTGTGAGGGACTAAGAAGAAAGAGAAGAAATAAAGCTTCTCAATTGTAGATACCTAAGCCAGGGGCCTGGCAAAATGTTTTTGTCTGGTAGGAGGTCAGATAGAGGGCAAAGGGTACCGTCCTTCAATACGTCTCGTAATCTATAGAACAATCTCTGTGATACCACGCACTACCTTCCCTGATATAGATATGATCCCCCTGCTAAAAGATACCCGCAGTAGTGCGACCAATTTCAAATCCAAGTTACCTTGCCGATGGTTCTTACACTCTGTGGCGTCTGTCTTTCTCTAAATGAAGTGTGGGACTCATGCTGTGACAGGTCTAGTATCTAGGCTACGGATCGCGCCCCGGCCGGTGGTGCGATTCCGTTTGTTCAGGTTTGCAGCTCGCGCTCTCAGAGAGCAACTAGTAACATCACTATTCAACTATGGATAGTTGCGAGTGCCAAACTTCCTTCCAACGTGTTTCGGACAGTTCGCTGTCGTTCATCATGGAAAGTAGCTGGTGCTACTAGATGCCTTGTATATATACACTCTCTTATTGCTCTGCTTTAACTCTTTGGCTGCCGCCTCATAGTGTATTGCGTTGCCCTTAGTGAACTTATACCACAATAAACAAAAAACAATAAAATACAGATTCAAATAGAAAATGGATGGATCATATAATCAGAACATTAGGTAATACATTACATGTAATAGCTGGGGGGGTGACATATATGCAATAACATGCCCCTGTGGGAAAATTTATATCGACCGCACAAAAAGACAATTAACCCCTTAAGGACCAGGCCATTTTTTGCAAATCTGACCAGTGTCACTTTAAGTGGTGATAACTTTAAAACGCTTTGACTTATCCAGGCCATTCTGAGATAGTTTTTTCGTCACATATTGTACTTCATGACACTGGTAAAATTAAGTTAAAAAAAAAACATTTTTTGAAATAAAAAAAATAACAAATTTAGCAAAATTTTGTAAAAAATTGCAAATTTCCAAGTTTCAATTTCTCTACTTCTATAATACATAGTAATACCTCCAAAAATAGTTATTACTTTACATTCCTCATATGTCTACTTCATGTTTGGATAATTTTGGGAATGATATTTTATTTTTTGGGGATGTTACAAGGCTTAGAAGTTTAGGAGCAAATCTTGAAATTTTTCAGATATTTGCAAAAACCCAATCTTTAGGGCCTAGTTCAGGTATGAAGTCACTTTGCGAGGCTTACATAATATAAACCACCCAAAAACTACACCCCTCAAGGTATTCCAAACTTATTTTACAAACTTTGTTAACCCTTTAGGTGTTGCACAAGAGTTATTGGCAAATGGGGATGAAATTTGAGAATTTCATTTTTTTGCCAAATTTTCCATTTTAACCAATTTTTTCCACTAAAGAAGCAAGGGTTAATAGCCAAACAAGACTGTATCTTTATTGCCCTGACTCTGCCGTTTACAGAAACACCCCATATGTGGCCGTACACTACTGTACGGCCACACAGTAGGGCGTAGAGGGAAAGGTGCGCCATATGGTTTTTGGAAGGCAGATTTTGCTGGACTGGATTATTTACACCATGTCCCATTTGAAACCTCCCTGATGCACCCTTAGAGTAGAAACTCCCTAAAAGTGACCCCATCTAAGAAACTACACCCCTCAAGGTATTCAAAACTGATTTTACAAACGTCGTTAACCCTTTAGGTGTTGCACAAGAGTGATTGGCAAATAGGGATGAAATTTGAGAATTTAATTTTTTGGCTATTTTTTCCATTTTAACCCATTTTTTCCACTAACAAAGCAATGGTTAGTAGCCAAACAAGACTGTATCTTTATTGCCCTGACTCTGCCGTTTACAGAAACACCCCATATGTGGTCGTAAACTGCTGTACGGCCACACAGCGGGGCGTAGAGGGAAAGGAGCGCCGTGTGGTTTTTGGATGGCTGATTTTTATGGACCGGTTTATTTACACCGTGTCCTGTTTCAACCCCCCTGATGCACCCCTGGAGTAGAAACTCCCTAAAAGTGACCCCATCTAAGAAACTACACCACTCAAGGTATTCAAAACTGATTTTACAAACGTCGTTAACCCTTTAGGTGTTGCACAAGAGTTGTTGGCAAATGGGGATGAAATTTGAGAATTTCATTTTTTTGCCAAATTTTCCATTTTAACCAATTTTTTCCACTAACAAAGCAAGGGTTAACAGCCAAACAAGACTGTGTCTTTATTGCCCTGACTCTGCCGTTTACAGAAACACCCCATATGTGGTCGTACACTACTGTACGGCCACACGGCGGGGCGTAGAGGGAAAGGAGCGCCGTGTGGTTTTTAGAAGGCTGATTTTTATGGACCGGTTTATTTACACCATGTCCTGTTTCAACCCCCCTGATGCA
This sequence comes from Bufo bufo, assembly GCF_905171765.1. NCBI lineage: Eukaryota > Metazoa > Chordata > Amphibia > Anura > Bufonidae > Bufo > Bufo bufo. Next base: position 508,946,464 of record NC_053389.1, on the reverse strand, counting down.
CCCCTGGAGTAGAAACTCCCTAAAACTACGGGATAAGGTGGTGGTTTTGTTGGGACTATTTTTAGGGTACATATGATTTTTGGTTGCTCTATATTACATTTTTGTGAGGCAAGATTACCAAAAATTGAAATTCTGAAATTTCATCTCCGTTTGCCGTTTTTTTTTTTGGACCGTGTAAATCTGGGGGGTTAGGTCATGGGGTATTTTTATAGAGGAGATTATTACCGACGCGGAGATACCTAATTTGTATACTTTTTTTTTCATTATTTTAGTTTTTACAATTTTTTTGGGTGTCTCAAGTCTGAGAACCATCGTTTTTTTATCCGATTGTCAGTGGCTGCATTGGGATATAAATTTTAGTACTCCATGGAAGTGTGGTACTCCCTGAAGCAACCAATATTGCAGAGGCCCGGATGATCGGGGCACGTGTCACATTGAGTAGTGGTGTCCTTCCGTATCCCCCTCCTGTGACACACTCTGCACCTTTTTTGGGTTCGTCCCTTCTTTCCAGTATGGGGGACCACACCTGGAAAGTGTTGGCCAGGGACGATCTGGGCGCCTCCAGTTCCCGAGGTACTCCGGCCTGCTCTTTCCCGGTCCGAAAAGATCAGGGCCTTGAGGACTGCCTCATAGAACTGAAGGAATATCCCTGTGTTGCCAGCGCTCCGGGACAGCACAAAAGAGTTGTACATGGCAACCTGCACCAAGTAGACCGCAACTTTTTTGTACCATGCCTGGGTTTTGCGCATGGCATTATATGGCTTGAGGACTTGATCAGAGAGATCAACTCCTCCCATATACCGATTCTAGTCGACGATACAATCGGGCTTGAGGACCGTTGCCGCTGTACCTTGCACAGGGACAGGGGTGATGCTGTTACCATGAATTGTGGACAGTACAAGGACATCCCTCTTGTCCTTATATCTGACCAGCAACAGGTTTCCAATGGTAAGGGCACGGGTCTCACCCCTGGGGATAGGTACCTGGAGGGGGTGGGCAGGGAGGCCGCGTTGATTTTTCCGCACGGTCCCACAAGCGGACGTGGATCTGGCGGCGAGGGACTGGAACAAGGGGATACTAGTATAAAAGTTATCCACGTAAAACTCCTTATCTAGCAGTGGGTGCAAAAGGTCCCACACAAGTTTCCCGCTAACACCCAGAGTGGGGGGACATTCTGGGGGTTGAATACGGGAATCTCGCCCCTCGTACACACGAAACTTGTAAGTGTACCCTGAGGTACTCTCACAAAGTTTGTACAGCTTCACGCTATACCTCGCCCGCTTTGAGGGAACATACTGGCGGAAAATGAGTCTCCCCTTGAACGCAATGAGAGACTCATCAACCGAGACCTCCCTTCCAGGTACATAGGCCTGTACAAATTTGACCCCAAAGTGATCGATGGCTGGCCATATCTTATACAGACGGTCATAGGCAGGATCACCTCGGGGAGGGGGGGGGGGGGCTGGGGACATGCTGCATTATCTGAATAATGCAGGCATTTCTGGATGGCCTCAAACCGGGAGCGTGTTATGGCCGTACTGTAAAGTGGGGTCTGGTAGAGGACGTCCCCACTCCAGTAATGCCTGACACTAGGTTCCTTGACTAGGCCCATATGCAGCACGAGGCCCCAAAATGTCCTCATCTCGGCTGCACTGACAGGATTCCAGCTACCGGGCCTAGCCAAAAAGGAGCCCGGGTGTTGAGCAACAAACTGTTGGGCGTACAGGTTCGTCTGCTCCACCATTAGATTTACCAGTTGGTCACTGAAAAAATGACTAAAAAAGTCATATTCAGTGAAGCCCACTGTGGAAATCTGAATTCCTGGTTGGCCTACAAAATCAGGAATCACGGGCTCAAATCGCTCTGGGGTACACCAGACAAGTTCACCGGCAGGGGGCTCCGGTGGATTTAACTGGTGGGCCGGAAAATTAGTACGAGCCCCAGAGCTGCTAGTACTAGGGTGGGCCACAGGGTCCCTAACATGGCGGTCCACTTGCTCCGCCTTGCGGTGTCTCCGCCGCCTTGGGGGCTCATCATCCTGACAACAGGAAAGTGGGGTCATCCTCGTCCTCACTGGGACTCTCGGACTCGGAGGCAAGCTGGGCATATGCCTCCTCGGCCGAGAACATCCGGCGGGCCATAGGGGAGTGTTTGTCTGCGTGTGCATGTGCGTGCGTGTAAATCTTTATTTGGTGTGCGTGTGTGTGGGGCACGGGTGTTCACGTACTCACCCTAAGCCTAACAGACAAAAAAAAAAAGACTAACTAAAAAAAGGGGAAAAAAAGCGGAAAAAAAGTTAAAAAAAATTTCAAAACCGCTGATCAACCGTCCGAGGTTGATCAGCGGTGGGGTGTGCGATGCGCTAACAGTGGCCGGACGCTAAGAGTGCCGGCCACAGTCAGCGTACGCACAAAAAAAAAACTGCCTGCGCCCCAAAAAAGTTTTGGGGGGGGCAGGGGGGCAAGCAACAGCACCCCTGGGGGGTCTAGGAACACACAGCTGTGCTGTGGACCCCAGACACCCTACTTAGGGTGATGCAAGAAAACTTTTTTTTACCACTAACTTTCCCTTTATTTTCCCTGCCTAGCCCAACCTTTCCCTAGACTTTCCCTAATTACCTGCTGATAAGATGGGGGTGCTGGGGCACAGATCGGGTCCTGGGGGCAAGGATGGGTGCTGGGGCATAGATGGGGTGATGCTCCACACGTGCAGGCAGCTCCTGTCTACTCGGGCTCCGGACACAAAAGGAGGAGGAGAGGAGCGCTGCTATCATTTGAATCTCCCGCCGGCCCGCCCTCCTACCAATCAAAGGCGATCCTGAGAGGTGATGTCACCGTCACCTCTCAGGATCGCAGGATGGTGATTGGTGGGGTAAAATCACACCACCGATCACCATCCTGTTCCGTGTTATCGGGTCCTCAGAGACCCGAATAACCCGGAAACAATTGAGCAGGCACGGGGTTCTGATCACCGCCCGCTCGGCGACGGTGATCGGAACTATACATGACGTACCGGTACGTCATGTGTCCTTAAGTACCAGGACAACATGCCGTACTGGTACGTCATGTGTCCTGAAGAGGTTAAAGAAAAGGATGGGAGAACATGTATACAATATTCAAAGGAAGTTTGAAGGGCATCCATTGTCACGACACAATAAGGAGAAACATGAAGGGAATTTTGCAGGTTCAACTTTTTGTGGGATAGAAGTGGTGAAGAAAGATAAAAGGGGAGGTGACTACATTAAAAATATGTCTAGATCAGAAACAAAATGGATCTTCAATATGAGCACTTTGGCACCTGGCTGAAATAGAATTGTTTGCGTTCGAATAGGAATGTGGAGCAATATAAATGTAGTAAAGTGGTATAAAATCTTGTCACTAAGAGCAATACACTATGAGGCAGCAGGCAAAGAGTTAAAGCAGAGCAATTAAGAGAGAGTGTATATATACAAGGTATCTAGTAGCACTAGCTAGTTTCCCTGATGAAGGACAGCGAACTGTCCGAAACAAGTTGGAAGGAAGTTTGGCATTTGCAACTATCCGTAGTTGAATAGTGACGTCACTAGTTGCTTCTTGAGAGCGTGAGCTGCAAACCTAAACGAACAGAACCGCGCCACCGGCAGGGATGTGATCTGTATCCCAGATACTAGACCTGTCACAGAGTGAATCCCACACTGCATTTAGAGAAAGACAATGACAAAAAATAATTGTGGAATCGCACTCACCAGATCTTGAGGTCATCCGGAATGCAACAGCCTACCTGGAGTCCAAGATTCATCAGGGCTCCTGCGTAACAAGTCCCAGAAAAGAAGATGGAGGCAGCATGTCCGGTAAAAAACCCTTTAATGGGGATCGCCAAGTGAACTAACGTGCAGCAGGTTGTGACGTTTCGGCTGAACCGCAGCCTTTATCAACTTTTAGATTTCACATTGTGTTTGATAAAGGCTGCGGTTCAGCCGAAACGTCACAACCTGCTGCACGTTAGTTCACTTGGCGATCCCCATTAAAGGGTTTTTTACCGGACATGCTGCCTCCATCTTCTTTTCTGGGTTTAGAGAAAGACAGACACTGCAGAGTAAGAACCATCTGCAAGGTAACTTGGAATTGAAATTGGTTGCACTATTGCGGGTATCTTTCAGCAGGGTGATCATATCTATATTTGGGAAGATAGTGCATAGTATTACAGAGTTTATTCTATAATTTATTTGTTTTCTGCAGCAGTTTGTGCGGTTCTGCTGTGATACTGCAGCCAAACATAGAAAATCGGGGTACAAGCGCCAGTAGAATATCTAGTTATAGTGGTTACGTCTCGTAATCTGGTGATAGAGTTAGGAGAAGAGCCGTTTCTCCAATAATGTGGTGTGAATAGTGGATTACCCACTAGGGGAAGAAGTGGGCCTGGTGTGGTGATTGTCACGATCACGAATAATGGGGAGGGGAGTGACAACAGAAAGACAACAGAAGGGAAAAGACAAAGAACTAGGCCTCAAGGCTAGGGAGATGGGAAAGGTCACCTCCTAGGAAACCCCTAGATCTGGCCCTGACTCCTGTCAGTATATATAGACCCTTAAGATGCCAAAATACATACGCCGGAACCTAAACCCTGGGAGCCCTGAGATGCCCTAAAGGTAGTGAAAGGTAATGAGACTACTTGTTCCTTCCCAGGTGAACGAACCAGCGTCTCCCTGAGGCCTAGTAACAACAAGCACAAGGAAACTATCAAATACAAAGAGCAGTACAACTTATAGAAAATGGATGAGCAGGAACACAGGTAAGATCCACACACCAACTCTTCCAAATCCAAGCAGAGAATATCAACCACATGGTATGAAGTGTGAAATCAAACTAAATAGGGAAGCAGTAATGACTGCCAGCTGCACCTGACAAGAGGCATGGTCATTGCCAAACAACAACACTGAGAATCAAGAGACTGTCAGTTAACCTCACGTGCAGTCAGTCTCTCTGATCTTCTAACTTCTAATGTCTCACGAAGATGTCAGCATTTCCAAAAGAGGGGACAAAGGAAGAGTATTTAAAGAGCCTGGCACCCAGAAAATCCCTTGGGTTTGGACCGTGTCTCTAGCATGTTCCATCTGGACCCAAAGTTTGTCAGTTCTATGATTAAATAAGTCCAGAATACATTTGCTAATGTTGGCTCTATAATAAAGAGTCAAGTTGGGCAACCTACAGTCAGGTCCATAAATATTGGGACATCAACACAATTCAATCATTTTTGGCTCTATACACCACCACAATGGATTTGAAATTAAACGAACAAGATGTGCTTTAACTGCAGACTGTAAGCTTTAATTTGAGGGTATTTACATCCAAATCAGGTGAACGGTGTAGAAATTACAACAGTTTGCATATGTGCCTCCCACTTGTTAAGGGACCAAAAGTAATGGGCCAATTGGCTTCTCAGCTATTCCATGGCTAGGTGTGTGTTATTCCCTCATTATCCCAATTACAATGAGCAGATAAAAGGTCCAGGGTTCATTTCAAGTGTGCTATTTGCATTTGGAATCTGTTGCTGTCAACTCTCAAGATGAGATCCAAAGAGCTGTCACTATCAGTGAAGCAAGCCATCATTAGGCCGAAAAAACTAAACAAACCCTTTAGAGAGATAGCAAAAACATTAGGCGTGGCCAAAACAACTGTTTGGAACATTCTTAAAAAGAAGGAACGCACCGGTGAGCTCAGCAACACCAAAAGACCCGGAAGACCACGGAAAACAACTGTGGTGGATGACCGAAGAATTCTTTCCCTGGTGAAGAAAACACCCTTCACAACAGTTGGCCAGATCAAGAACACTCTCCAGGAGGTAGGTGTATGTGTGTGTCAAAGTCAACAATCAAGAGAGGACTTCACCAGAGTGAATACAGAGGATTCACCACAAGATGTAAACCATTGGTGAGCCTCAAAAACAGGAAGGCCAGATTAGAGTTTGCCAAACGACATCTAAAAAAGCCTTCACAGTTCTGGAACAACATCCTATGGACAGATGAGACCAAGATCAACTTGTACCAGAGTGATGGGAAGAGAAGAGTATGCAGAAGGAAAGGAACTGCTCATGATCCTAAGCATACCACCTCATCAGTGAAGCATGGTGGTTGTAGTGTCATGGCGTGGGCATGTATGGCTGCCAATGGAACTGGTTCTCTTGTATTTATTGATGATGTGACTGCTGACAAAAACAGCAGGATGAAGTCTAAAGTGTTTCGGGCAATATTATCTGCTCATATTCAACCAAATGCTTCAGAACTCATTGGACGGCGCTTCACAGTGCAGATGGACAATGACCCAAAGCATACTGCAAAAGCAACCAAAAAGTTTTTTAAGGGAAAGAGGTGGAATGTTATGCAATGGCCAAGTCAATCACCTGACCGGAATCAGATTGAGCATACATTTCACTTGCTGAAGACAAAACTGAAGGGAAATTGTCCCAAGAACAAGCAGGAACTGAAGACAGTTGCAATAGAGGCCTGGCAGAGCATCACCAGGGATGAAATCCAGCGTCTGGTGATGTCTATGCGTTCTAGACTTCAGGCTGTAATTGACTGCAAAGGTTTTGCAATTAAGTATTAAAAAGTGAAAGTTTGATTTATGATTATTATTCTGTCCCATTACTTTTGGTCCCTTAACAAGTGGGAGGCACATATGCAAACTGTTGTAATTCCTACACCGTTCACCTGATTTGGATGTAAATACCCTCAAATTAAAGCTGACAGTCTGCAGTTAAAGCACATCTTGTTCGTTTCATTTCAAATCCATTGTGGTGGTGTATAGAGCCAAAAATGATAGAATTGTTTCGATGTCCCAATATTTATGGACCTGACTGTAACTCCCTCTTGGGATTTGTGTCATTGTAAGAACCTCATGTCTCAATCTAGACCTATAGCTCTTCCACAAAAACTTAGTCGCTTAAGTCAGAAGTTAGTCGCTTAAGTTTACTCAGAAAGGACCGGGAGAGGGCAAGGAGTAGCATTTGAAAAATATAAAGAAGCTTAGGAAGGGTATCCATTTTAAGAACATTCACCCTTCCAAACCACAAAAGGGGCAACTGATCCCATTTATGAAGTCTGACTCAAGCTCCAAGAGCAAAGGCTTATAATTGAGCAAAAAAGCCATTGAGGGATCAGCGGGCAAATGAATGCTGAAGTATTTAACAGAGTTGGTCTGCCATCAGAACGGGAAGACCTCACTCATTTGTTTCACCTTGGAGAGAAGGAGGCTAATATTGAGTAGTGATGAGCGGGAAGTGCCATATTCGATTTCGCGATATTTCGCGAATATTCGCATGAATATTCGTGTTATATTCGTCGAAATCGAATATTCGCAATTATTCCAATTATCGCGAAATTATTTTTTCGCATATTGCGAATATTTATCTTGATAGTATAAGGCAACGTTCATATGTTAATGACTATGGCTAGGCTAATATGTGTATTTTACGAAATTTCGTAATATTGCTCTAACTTCGTCTCTTAGAATATTACGAATATTCTAAAAGACGAAGTTAAAGCAATATTAAGAACATTTGCAAAAGTCGAAATTGCGATGCGAGTAATATAACACAAAATAGTCGCATGAAGATTTAAACTTAACACTGCTATATTCCATATTCTAGCCTAATATGGAATATAGCTGTGCTAAGTTAGCACTGCTATATTCCATATTAGGCTAGAATATGGAATATAGCTGTGCTAAGTTGAAATCTTCATGCGACTATTTCGTGTTATATTACTCGCTTCCACAATTTCGACTTTTGCAAATGTTCTTAATATTGCTCTAACTTCGTCTTTTAGAATATTCGTAATATTCTAAAAGACGAAGTTAGAGCAATATTACGAAATTTCGTAAAATACACAGAGATTGTATTTAAGCTAATATACTGCTATAGTAATAATTTTTAATAGTGTACATATTTTACAAAACTTAAGTTCAGAAGAGGCAAAAAAAAATTACAGGAAAAAAAAGGGATTATAGCACTATATTAGCTAAATTACAATCTATATGTGTATTTTACGAAATTTCGTAATATTGCTCTAACTTCGTCTTTTAGAATATTCGTAATATTCTAAGAGACGAAGTTAGAGCAATATTACGAAATTTCTAAAAGACGAAGTTAGAGCAATATTAAGAACATTTGAAAAAGTCGAAATTGCGATGCGACTAATATAACACGAAATATTTGCATGAAGATTTCAACTTAGCACTGCTATACTCCATATTCTAGCCTAATATGGAATATAGCAGTGCTAACTTAGCACAGCTATATTCCATATTAGGCTAGAATATGGAGTATAGCAGTGCTAAGTTGAAATCTTCATGCGAATATTTCGTGTTATATTACTCGCATCGCAATTGCGACTATTGCGAAATTTCGTAAAATACACATATAGATTAGATTGTAATTGAGCTAATATGGAATATAGCAGTAAGTTGAAAACGCCACTGACTGGAGCAGCCAGGAAGCCAGGAATCCAAAGGACAGGTAAGAACAACTTTAGGGAAGTGGGAAAGAAAAAAATAAAATAATAAAAAAAAAAGAAAAAAAAAGAATATTCGATTTCGCGAATATATAGAACGATATTCTAAATATTCGCGAAATCTCGAAATTGCGATATTCGAGAAAAAAATTCGCAATTCGAATATTCGCGCTCAACACTAATATTGAGCATTTCAGACTTATGGACATTAACCTTAAAATTACTCAATCTACTGTAAACCTGAAACTCCCAGAGGATAGTGGGTAAACCTATCCTAGGTGAAAGGATAGATATTAGGAGATTATCAGCAAATCCCTGAACAGAAGAATTATGTCTTAGAGCATTGGCCAGATACTCCATCACCAGAATGTACAGGAAAAGAGAGAAAAGGCAGCCCTTCCTAGTCCCATTCCCTATGGGGAAGGAGGCAGACAAGGACATATTGACTGTGATTTGGGCCAAAATGTTATGATAAAGTGCCATGATCCACTCCCATATCCTAAGCCTCAAATCCAACTGACATAAAGTAGCTTCCAAGAACCTCCAGCTTATGCTATCAAATGCCTTTTCGCCATCTACTGTCAATAGGCAAAGTGGTGAGTTGGAACGCTTTGCAGCTGAGATGAGGGACATAGTTTTGACGGTGTTATCCTTAGCCTCTCTACCTGGAACAAACCCCACCTGTTCAAAATGAATTAAACCAGGGATGAGTGGCTGGAGGTGGGGGCTATTATCTTGGCTCAGTTTAGCATCAATGTTGAATATTGAAATAGGGCGATAGTTCCAACAGAAGGAAGGGCCTTTCCCCGGTTTAGGGATCACTGTTATGTGGGCTCCCAAACAGTGGCGTACCTACCATATAGGCAGACCACGCAGCTGCTATGGGGCCCGTGAGGAAGAGGAGCCCGCAGTGGAGGAGAGGCCCCGCCCCCTAATTGCTCCGGTCTATCTTTCTAAAGCTAAAGGACCTTTGATGATGTCATCACAGGTCCTGTAAGGGAACTGCACAGTGTAAAGTGTAGTTCCCAGGTTAGAACAGTACATCTGCCAGGACCTGTGATGACATCATCTTCAGCATCACAGGTCCTGCAGGATCTAGCATAGGAACTGCACCAAAAATGGTGTAGTTCCTAGGTTTGAAAGGTACATCTGCCAGGACCTGTGATGACATCATCACAGGTCCTTCAACCCCTAACAGTAAGTATTAGAAGTTCACAATCAGCTCTGCATTGATCCATACAGACTGGAATGGAGTGGTAAGAGGAGGTCCTCCACTTCTTGTCATTTACCCCCCCCCCCCCCCTCCATGCCCTGTTTTTACTCATTGCTCACTCATGTATAATACTTCAGACAGGTACAGTGACCACTACCTCATGTACCTCCCACACAGTGACCATAATGTATAACTGACCACATATTTCTATAAACAATGCATCTACAGTATTATACCTTGTATGCCTCACATCTATATATATATATATATATATACACACACACACACACTGCATATATTAAACAGTATTATAGATGCAATATATACAGATATATAATATATATTGCAGTGTACTGATATGTGAGGTACGAGGTATAATATATGCAGTGTGTATAGATATATTGTATATACAGCAGTGTACTGTTATGTTAGGTACGAGGTATAATAGATGAAGTGTGTACAGGTATATTGTATATACAGTATTGGATTGATATGTGAGGTACGAGCTGTAATTTATACCTCACATATCAGTACACTGCTATATTTACTATTTACCTGTACACACTGCATCTATTATACCTCGTACCTCACATATCAGTACACTGCTATATATACAATATATCTGTACACACTGCATCTATTATACCTCGTACCTCACATTACACTACTGTATATACTATATATCTGTACAGACTGCATATAATATACCCTGTACTGCACATATCAATACACTGCTGTATATACTTTATACCTGTACACACTGCATATATTATACCATGTTCCTCACATATAATTACACTGCTGTATACACTATACATCTGTACACACTGTATCTATTATACCTCTTTTGTCTGCCAGGCCTGTTTTGTAATCCCAATCCGGCCCTGATGCATAAATTATAAAACGCAACAGCAAACATAGTTCATGGAACAAAGAGAGAGGCCTGGAATGTGTAGTGGGAGGGGCTATAAAAGGGGAATGGGGGCCCAACTTAGATTCTTGCTATGGGGCCCAGTGATTTCTATGTACGCCCCTGCTCCCAAAGACCGAGGCGGAAAGGGACACCCTTTAGAGATGGCATTGAAAGCCTCACGTAATAACGAAGAGACCGAAGTCCTAAGCAGCTTATAGCATTTCGGTGTGAAGCCACCTAGGCCTGGGCTTTTACCCAGTTTCATACTTTTAATGACCGCCTCCAATTAATCTGGAGAAAAGTCCCCTTCTAAAGTTGCAAAGGTGGAGTCTGGTATCTTTGGTGGAGATAACGGACAATATCCTCTTGTGGAGGGTCATGTGTTCAGCTAGGATCACTGTTTATAGAGTAAAGATCAGAATAAAATGTCCTGAACTCTTCTAATATATCTTCAGGGGAGTGGACCAAGCCACCTGCAGAGGAATTAAGGGCAAACACCGGACTTTGGGGGAGCCTAGGATGGAGAGCTCTGGCCAACCACTTGCCACACTTATCCCTGTATTCATATCCCCTTGCGTATATTATTTCTAATACATAGCCATTTTTGGTCCATAATGGCTATTATTCGATGTTTAATAGAGGAAAGTTCAGCACCCAGGGAGGAGGAAGGAGAGGATTTATTTAAGGTCTTCTTCCACCCCAATGTCAAGAATAAATCCTAAGCCTAGCTAAGCACTCTTTTTTCTGTCTACAGCTGTGAGAGATCAAGACAACTCTCAAAACACATTTAAGAGCTTCCCATTTCACCGGGGCGCTTGAGGGGTCTCATTTATGTATTGAGGAATATTCCCTTATAGTTGTTTCCAACTCTGCCAGGCAAGTTGTCATTAAGACATCAAGTGAAGGGACGGGAGGCCGTGCCAGACCACACAGACTGGCCTATAGGGGCTCCTTGGGGAAGAGTCCAGCAGAGCTTGTGATAAAAATAAGTAGTTTACACGTCCATAGCAATTATGAGAGGAGGAGTGGAATGCGTAGTCCCTATGTTTCGGGTGGAGAAGTCTCCAAAGGTGCTGTTTAAAGGGAGTGTGTCATCAGAAAATGGCCTATTGTTTAAATCAATTACCTATTGTTTAAAATATGCTAAACATACAAACCGGATTCCAAAAAAGTTGGGACACTAAACAAATTGTGAATAAAAACTGAATGCAATGATGTGGAGATGGCAAATGTCAATATTTTATTTGTAATAGAACGTAGATGACAGATCAAACGTTTAATCCGAGTAAATGTATCATTTTAAAGGAAAAATACGTTGATTCCAATTTTCACGGTGTCAATAAATCCCCAAAAAGTTGGGACAAGTAGCAATAAGAGGCTGGAAAAAGTAAATTTGAGCATAACGAAGAGCTGGAAGACCAATTAACACTAATTAGGTCAATTGGCAACATGATTGGGTATAAAAAGAGCTTCTCAGAGTGGCAGTGTCTCTCAGAAGCCAAGATGGGTAGAGGATCACCAATTCCCACAATGTTGCGCAGAAAGATAGTGGAGCAATATCAGAAAGGTGTTACCCAACGAAAAATTGCAAAGACTTTGCATCTATCATCATCAACTGTGCATAACATCATCCGAAGATTCCGAGAATCTGGAGCAATCTCGTGCGTAAGGGTCAAGGCCGTAAAACCATACTGGATGCACGTGATCTCCTTGCCCTTAAACGACACTGCACCACAAACAGGAATGCTACTGTAAAGGAAATCACAGAATGGGCTCAGGAATACTTCCAGAAACCATTGTCAGTGAACACAATCCACCGTGCCATCCGCCGTTGCCAGCTCAAACTCTACAGTGCAAAGAAGAAGCCATTTCTAAGCAAGATCCACAAGCTCAGGCGTTTTCACTGGGCCAGGGATAATTTAAAATGGAATGTGGCAAAATGGAAGACTGTTCTGTGGTCAGACGAGTCACGATTCGAAGTTCTTTTTGGAAATCTGGGACGCCATGTCATCCGGACCAAAGAGGACAACGACAACCCAAGTTGTTATCAACGCTCAGTTCAGAAGCCTGCATCTCTGATGGTATGGGGTTGCATGAGTGCGTGTGGCATGGGCAGCTTGCATGTCTGGAAAGGCACCATCAATGCAGAAAAATATATTCAGGTTCTAGAACAACATATGCTCCCATCCAGACGTCATCTCTTTCAGGGAAGACCCTGCATTTTTCATCAAGATAATGCCAGACCACATTCTGCATCAATCACAACATCATGGCTGCGTAGGAGAAGGATCCGGGTACTGAAATGGACAGTCTGCAGTCCAGATCTTTCACCTATAGAGAACATTTGGCGCATCATAAAGAGGAAGGTGCAACAAAGAAGGCCCAAGACGATTGAACAGTTAGAGGCCTGTATTAGACAAGAATGGGAGAGCATTCCTATTTCTAAACTTGAGAAACTGGTCTCCTCGGTCCCCAGACGTCTGTTGAGTGTTGTAAGAAGAAGGGGAGATGCCACACAGTGGTGAAAATGGCCTTGTCCCAACTTTTTGGGGATTTGTTGACACCATGAAATTCTGATTCAACATATTTTTCCCTTAAAATTGTACATTTTCTCAGTTTAAACTTTTGTTCCGTGATTTATGTTCTATTCTGAATAAAATATTAGAAGTTGGCACCTCCACATCATTGCATTCAGTTTTTATTCACGATTTGTATAGTGTCCCAACTTTTTTGTAATCCGGTTTGTATTTTAAAATAATTTTTTGTGATTTTTTTTTTCTTTCTATGCCACTACCTTAACCCTTTAAGGACTTAGGACGTATCGGTACGGCATGGGTCCCGAGTCCTTAAGCACCCATGACGTACCGGTACGTCATAACTTGAAATCGGTATTCCGGCGCCCCAGGGGTTAATCGGAACGGGATTTCGGCTGAAATCATTCAGCCGGCATCCCGTAACCATGCAGGAGGGGGGTCATTTGACCCCCCGCATCGGCGATCGCAGAAAACCGCAGGTAAATTCAGACCTGCGGTTTGCTGCGCTTTCTGCAGTTTCTGATCCCCGCGGGCCCTGACCGCGGGGATCAGAAGCTTTAGTGTCCCTAAAATATATATTTTACACCCCCCCTGCACCCTTGCATGATTTTTTTGCCGGCGGGTGGTGCAGGGGGGGGGAGTTGCTGGCGGTGGGGGCGGTGCGGGAGGCGGGCGGTGCGGCAGGCGGGATCGTGATTCCCCCGCCCGCCTCCCCTTGAATAATCGTTGGTGTTCAGTGGGTATACCAGGGTACCAGCACATTGCTGGCACCCTGGTATAAACGGCTGACATCGATGATGCGATGTCAGCCGTTTAACCCTTTCCATACAGCGGTCCGTACGGACCGCTGTATGGAAAAAGTTAACAGTAAGAGGGAGCTCCCTCCCTCTCCCATCGGAGGGGCTGCTGTGCCTTTGCAGCCCCCCGATGGAGAGGGAGAGAGCTCCCATACAGCCCCCCGACAGATCCCCTCCTTACCCTTCCCCGTCTGCGAAGTTCTGAGCAGTACTGAGCAGACGGGGAAGGTTCCCATGGCAACAGGACGCCTCTCAGGCATCCTGCTGTCCATGGTGCTGAACAGATCTATGCTAAAAGCATAGATCTGTTCAGTGTAAGTAAAATACAGTACAGTACAATATATATTGTTCTGTACTGTATTATACAGACATCAGACCCACTGGATCTTCAAGAACCAAGTGGGTCTGGGTCCAAAAAAAGTGAAAAAAAAGTAAAAATCAAAAAACACATTTATCACTGATTAAAAATGAAAAAAATAAAATTCCCTACACATGTTTGGTATCGCCGCGTCCGTAACGACCTGATCTATAAAACGGTCATGTTACTTTCCCCGCACGGTGAACGCCATAAAAATAAAAAAATAAAAACTATTAGGAAATTGAAATTTTACCCACCTTACTTCCCAAAAAAGGTAATAAAAGTGATCAAAAAAGTCGCATGTACGCCAAAATAGTACCAATCAAACCGTCATCTCATCCCGCAAAAATCATACCCTACCCAAGATAATCGCCCAAAAACTAAAAAAACTATGGCTCTTAGACTATGAAAACACTAAAACATGATTTTTTTTGTTTCAAAAATGAAATCATTGTGTAAAACTTAAATAAATAAAAAAAAAGTATACATATTAGGTATCGCCGCGTCCGTATCGACCGGCTCTATAAAAATATCACATGACCTAACCCCTCAGGTGACCACCGTAAAAAAATAAAAAAAAAAACGTTGTAAAAAAAGCAATTTTTTGTCATCTTACGTCACAAAAAGTGTAATAGCAAGTGATAAAAAAGTCATATGCACCCCAAAATAGTGCCAATCAAACCGTCATCTCATCCCGCAAAAAATGAGACCCTACTCAAGATAATCGCTTAAAAACTGAAAAAACTATGGCTCTTAGACTATGGAGACACTAAAACATTTTTTTGTTTTAAAAATGAAATCATTGTGTAAAACTTACATAAATAAAAAAAAATTTATACATATTAGGTATCGCCGCGTCCGTGACAACCTGCTCTATAAAATTACCACATGATCTAACCCGATGAATGTTGTAAATAACAAAAAAAAAACGTGCCAAAAAATCTATTTCTTGTTACCTTGCCGCACAAAAAAGTGTAATATAGAGCAACCAAAAATCATATGTACCCTAAACTAGTACCAACAAAACTGCCACCCTATCCCGTAGTTTCTAAAATGGGGTCACTTTTTTGGAGTTTCTACTCTAGGGGTGCATCAGGGGGGCTTCAAATGGGACATGGTGTCAAAAAACCAGTCCAGCAAAAGCTGCCTTCCAAAAACCGTATGGCATTCCTTTCCTTCTGCACCCTGCCGTGTGCCCGTACAGCGGTTTACGACCACATATGGGGTGTTTCTGTAAACTACAGAATCAGGGCCATAAATAATGAGTTTTGTTTGGCTGTTAACCCTTGCTTTGTAACTGGAAAAAAAATATTAAAATGGAAAATCTGCCAAAAAAGTGAAATTTTGAAATTGTATCTCTATTTTCCATTAAATCTTGTGCAACACCTAAAGGGTTAACAAAGTTTGTAAAATCTGTTTTAAATACATTGAGGGGTGTAGTTTCTTAGATGGGGTCACTTTTATGGAGTTTCTACTCTAGGGGTGTATCAGGGGGGCTTCAAATGGGACATGGTGTCAAAAAACCAGTCCAGCAAAATCTGGCTTCCAAAAACCATACGGCGCACCTTTCCCTCTACGCCCTACTGTGTGCCCGTACAGTAGTTTACGGCCACATATGGGGTGTTTCTGTAAACTACAGAATCAGGGCCATAAATAATGAGTTTTGTTTGGCTGTTAACCCTTGCTTTGTAACTGGAAAAAAAATATTAAAATGGAAAATCTGCCAAAAAAGTGAAATTTTGAAATTGTATCTCTATTTTCCATTAAATCTTGTGCAACACCTAAAGGGTTAACAAAGTTTGTAAAATCTGTTTTGAATACCTTGAGGGGTGTAGTTTCTTAGATGGGGTCACTTTTATGGAGTTTCTACTCTAGGGGTGCATCAGGGGGGCTTCAAATGGGACATGGTGTCAAAAAACCAGTCCAGCAAAATCTGGCTTCTAAAAACCATACGGCGCACCTTTCCCTCTACGCCCTACTGTGTGCCCGTACAGTAGTTTACGGCCACATATGGGGTGTTTCTGTAAACGGCAGAGTCAGGGCAATAAAGATACAGTCTTGTTTGGCTGTTAACCCTTTCTTTGTTAGTGGAAAAAATGGGTTAAAATGGAAAATTAGGCAAAAAAAATAAATTCTCAAATTTCATCCCCATTTGCCAATAACTCTTGTGCAACACCTAAAGGGTTAACGAAGTTTGTAAAATCAGTTTTGAATACCTTGAGGGGTGTAGTTTATAGAATGGGGTCATTTTTGGGCGGTTTCTATTATGTAAGCCTCGCAAAGTGACTTCAGACCTGTAGTGGTCCATATAAATTGGGTTTTTGTAAATTTCTGAAAAATTTCAAGATTTGCTTCTAAACTTCTAAGCATGGTAACATCCCCAAAAAATAAAATATCATTCCCAAAATGCTACAAACATGAAGTAGACATATGGGGAATGTAAAGTCATCACAATTTTTGGGGGTATTGCTATGTATTACAGAAGTAGAGAAACTGAAACTTTGAAATTTGCTAATTTTTCTAAATTTTTGGTAAATATGGTATTTTTTTATGCAAAAAAAATAACTTTTTTGACCCAATTTTAGCAGTGTCATGAAGTACAATATGTGACGAAAAAACAATCTCAGAACGGCCTGGATAAGTCAATGCGTTTTAAAGTTATGAGCACTTAAAGTGACACTGGTCAGATTTGCAAAAAATGGCCAAGTCCTTAAGGTGAAATAGGGCTGAGTCCTTAAGGGGTTAAAAAATTACTAAAATCCTGCAGTTTTCGCAGAATGTGATAGGACAGGGATGGCCAACCTGTGGCTCTCCAACTGTTGCAAAACTACAACTCCCACCATGCCCTGCTGTAGGCTGATAGCTATAGGCAGTGTGGGCATGCTGGGAGTTGTAGTTTTGCAACAGCTGGAGAGCCTCAGGTTGGCCAGCCCTGTGACAGGAGTTTATCTGTCCTAACCCTGTGAAGAACCAGTATACACCAGTCCATGAGAAAAACAGGCTAAAGCTTGTAACTACAACATACAGGAAGAGCTGCTGAACCTGTGCAATAGACACAGATTTACTGCCATATGAAGAGAGTGTTTTAATAAAGCCTGATTCAGACTGTTACTATGCAACACCCCAATGTGATGAATCTGATATCCAATAATAAAAGCAGCAAGAAAAAGAACAGATGTGGATCTAAAGCTAGCCATACGTATGTCAGCCGAACCTGCTGATTTCATGACAGGTCAACCATCTAATGTATGGAGGCTTCCTGACTCCCCCCCCGTGGTAGATATAGTATTTCAACTGATGGATCCTTTGCTCTCAGGGAGATAAGCAGCTGCCAGAGGAGTGTGGCAGCAGTTGACTCTCTCTCTTCCTACTGAGAACACATGTATGCACGAAGGGAACAAGAGTGCAGGGGCAGGCATACCTGTACAGTTACACAAGGGCCCCTTAGGCAAGAGGGACCCATACCCCAACTAAAAAGGGCACAAAGGTTTCCTTGGCTCAAGCCTACTGATAGACTTTGATCTGTCAATTAAGAATTGATGTAAGGAGCATTATGATGAACCCCTCACTCTTGATAAATGACAAAGACCCACCTACTGGTCTACGTCCTCCCCTGCAGGAGTGATATTAGATGGAAGAAGAAGCGTTCGGCCAACAGCTGATTAATGTGTATGGCCACCCTAACATGTGTAATCCTTAAATGTATCGTCCAGGACACTCTAATGTGGAGTTGTGGACCCCTTTAATGAAGTCATGTGTTTGCATTAACCATACTCATTGTTGTTAATCGTTATACAAATGCTTTATTTATTTAATCACAAACACACATATTTCTATCAAAACTACTTAGCTATTCCAAATAGACCTAATAATGAGTCACATAGGGATAAAATTGAAAACAGCAGGCAATTTTCTAGACACATTTGTTTTCAAAAATTACTTTTACTAGTTATTTTCCTCTAAAGACTCAGTTTAATGCTCTTTCACACTGGGCATTTAACAGAGGCCTAAATTTCAGCTAATTGGCTTCACATCTTTCTCTTACATGTATTTCCATGAATATAAAGCAACAATCAAAAATGAATGTACAGTATTTGGTTACATTTTGCAAACAACACATTATGATTGGAAAATAAAAAGCATACAGCACAGACTAACAGTCTGCAACCTTTCCCTGTGCCGGGCCTCCAGACCCTCACCACCAGGCCATGATGTTGACCATGGTGACCAATCAAAGATTGGTGGATGCATGAACCGCAAAATGACCCTTCAGTCAGGAGCTGAAAGATGAGGTGAATCAGAACTGACAGTGGATGACTACCTACTCATTGAGGGAGCTTCACTAATCAAAATGAACCTGAAATCTTGTGCAATTTAGGGTAGAAAGCACAGGCCTCGCAGCACCTTTATTGTAGTGTTTTAGACGTGGCTTATTTGATGGGGTGTAACTTTGCAAAGGGCATGGCTCAAGATGCGATGTGTGCCAAATTCTGCTGTAAAATTCTGGCACAAAGTAAGCCAACCAACAGTTGCAATAAACTTAGAATAGACAAATCTAAAGATGCACCCAATATATTAAGATAAGAAAAATCCAGCACCGTGTTTTGATAAAATTATTCTTTATTGGTCACTTATTAAAAAGATCCATAAAGTGTGAATTCACATGCTAAGCGTTTCAGATGAAGGCATGTCTCCTTTATCATGGCCATGATGAAGGACGACATGTGTTCATTTGAAACATATAGCATGCCAATTAGCCGCAAGCTGCATTTCATTTAATAATGAAGACTGCACTGTATAGTCGGTCTTCATTGTTAATGGCCACATGGCACCGTTAAAGAGAAGCTGTGGATTGGCTGGCTGCACAGCCTTATGGGTTATCTCGGGTTCCCGGGCTCCTTACTTTCACTTAGTAAGGGCTCATGCACACCGTGTGCTGGCTGTGCCCGTGCTGCGGACCACAAATTGCATGGGCACCGACCGTGGGGCAGCCGCATACAGATCACGGACCCATTCACTTGATTGGGATCCGCATCCAATGGTCCGCACCGCAAAAAAGTAGTGCATGCACTACTTTTTTGCGGTGCGGAGGCACGGCCTGAAACACCACAGAAGCACTCCGTAGTGCTTCTGTGGGGTTCTGATCCGTGCTTCCGCACCGCATATTCTCACTTGAATAGGTCCGCATCAGTGATGCGGAGTGCACAAGGCCGGTGCGCCGTGTATTACGGACCCGCTGTATGTGGGCCGCAATATGGCCACAGCGGGGCAACGGCCCTGTGCATGAGCTCTAACACGTGCAGCTGCCATTTTAGGAAAAACTGATTCTTTACCACAAAGCACGAGGAAATCCGGATTACTTGTGAATCAAAATTTTCCTAAACTTCAGACTGAATTCCTCGTTGATTGCTTTGCTTTGCTCAACACTACATCCAGCACCAGCCACTGTGATAGAGCTGTGGATTGTGACTACAGTTGTCTAAGGTAGTCTGAGACTCCCCTCTTTATTGCAGCAGAAGAGCTTGTGTTTTGCTAACATTGGTGTAAAATAGAACTGGTTTAGTTGCCCTTACCAACCAATCAGATTCTTCCTTATTTTTCACAGCTCCTTTGGAAAATGAAATGTGGAATCTGATCGGTTGCTATGGGCAACTAAACCAGTTCTACTTTACACCAGTTTGATAAATCTCCCCCATTTGCTTTTTTAAGTAAATATCTCCATATAAATGATAATTTTGCTATTCCCGTTTGTCATTGTAATATTTTTTGCCAATATAGGGGTATATTTACTAATACTAGTAATTTCTGGTATTAATTTACTATGCAGTGTATTTATGACACCATTTTACCATGCACAATGCATGGACGACCAGCACTTTGAAAGGGTTAGTAAAAAGGTTTTGTGGCTTAGTGAATACGGCTTTCAGAAAACGAATGCAACTGCATTGAGGTAACGTCCAGTGCTCGAGCATGGAAAAGTGGAAAATCTGGAAACTGAATGCAAATGAGTCTGGAGCTGATCTCTATTACACTATGCTCTGTTGAAGCTCTGCCTACATTAGTGAAACAGACAACAGCTCTGGGGCAATCATGTTTCAGATTACAGTCCGTTTCACCCTCATTTGCATTCAGTTGAGAGGCCACAAATTCTATGTTCTTGCATAGACTGCTTCTGTATTTCTCCTTGAAAACACACTGTGCTCTTCATTACACACATTTATGCAAACAGTAAACATAAAAGATGACTAAAAATGTAAAAAAATAATCACAATAGCCCCCCATCGCCTTCATTGCGTAGATCCTATTTTGTACCATTGCTTACTAAAACTGAGAAACATAGAAAGAAGTCTTCTTAAAGTGTAACTGTCATTCTTTTTTTTTTTTTGTAATGTATAGGGGCAGTGATACTGACCATTTTTGTAATATACTTTAATTACTGAAATCAGTGCTTTAAGTGGGCCAAAAGAGGTGCCGGTACTCTATTAGGCGCCGGTGCTCCCCCCCCTGCACATCAGACCCCCCCCATCACACACATATATATTAGTTCCTCTATGTACCAGTACAGTACCCCCCCCCACCACCGCACATTCGTTCCTCTCTGTACCAGTACCCCCCTGCACATCAGACCCCCCCCCCACTCATCACACACACACACATTAATTCCTCTCTGTACCAGTACCCCCCTGCCAGGGGGGTACTGGTACAGAGAGGAATTAATGTGTGTGTGTGTGTGTGATGAGGGGGGGGTCTGATGTGCAGGGGGGTACTGGTTCAGAGAGGAACGAATGTGCGGTGGTGAGGGGGGGGGGGTACTGGTACATAGAGGAACTAATATATATGTGTGTGATGGGGGGTCTGATGTGCAGAGGGGTACTGGTACAGAGAGGCACTAATGTGTGGTGGTGGTGGGGGGGGGGGGTACTGGTAAAGAGAGGAACTAATGTGTGTGATGAGGGGGGGGGGGGGCTGATGTGCAGGGGGGTACTGGTACAGAGAGGAACGAATGTGCGGTGGTGGGGGGGGGGGTCCTGGTACATAGAGGAACTAATATATATGTGTGTGATGGGGGGGTCTGATGTGCAGGGGCCCCCTACACATCAGACCCACCCATCAGACACATATATATTAGTTCCTCTATGTACCAGTACCCCCCCCCCCCACCGCACATTCGTTCCTCTCTGTACCAGTACCCCCCTGCACATCAGACCCCCCCCCCCCCCCCCTCATCACACACATTAATTCCTCTCTGTACCAGTACCCCCCTGCCAGGGGGGGGGGGGGGGGGTACTGGTACAGAGAGGAACTAATGTGTGTGGGGGGAGGGGGGGTGCCTGTCACTCACCAGTACTCTTCAGAAGTTGGATTCCAAAGCAAAGTCGATGTTCTTTGCTGCACCGTCCGACTCCTGACTCCAAGGAGGACCAGTCACTGGTCGCCGCACTGATCGCTCCTCACAGGCGCGCGGGAAGGAGTTGACGTCACCTAACGTGAGGTCAACTCCCTGCCTGCGCCAGCCTGAGCCGTACTCTGCAACGACCCGCCCCCCTCCACTAGCTGCCCAGCCAACGACATTAGGGAGGAGATACTGCCAGCAGGGGCGGATTAAGTGCATGATAGGCCCGGGGCTGTCTAACCAACTCTCCCCCCCCCCCCCCCCCCATTGTAGTTTAGTGTTTTTTTTTTGTATGAAGAGGCTGTGGTGCTTCATGAGCGCCACAGTCTCTTCATAGGCCATATGACATCTTCAGACAAAAAAAAAATACCCCAAATTGGGTCCTAAACTGAAAAATTTGGTCGCCAAATTTAAAATACATATAATTATAATAAAAAAGACATGGAGGAGAATACAGCACCACATACCTCTTACATCCAGTGACATCTCCTGTCATGTAGACCTTCTCTTTCCTCTTCTCCTCCATTTGACCCAGACCGCCATGGCAAATTCTTTCAGCCGCATCTCGTCTCTACAGTTTGTAACACAGACACGTTAGATTTCTAAATTCCTCCTCATCCTGGTGTCCCCACAGTGTCATCCTGCTGCCACTCCCAATACTGTGGCCGTTGTGCCCCCCAATGTCCAAGGTACTATACTGCTGAAAAAATAGTGACCCTAATAGACATAATTGGAGTCATTTATCAAACTGGTGTAAAGTAGAACTGGATTTCCAAAAGAGCTGTCAAATATGAAAGTTGGAATCTGATTGGTTGCTATGGGCAACTAAGCCAGTTCTGCTTTACACCAGTTTGATAGATTACCCCAAATGTTCCTATAGTGTCCACAGCAATTATAATGTCCCCTAGAGACCCCCAGTAATAATAACACCCTATATTGTGCTCCAGGTAATAATCCCTGTATAGTGTCCCCAGAAATAATAGAATTGTCCCTACAGTGCCTCCCCAATAGCAACACCCCCATATAGTAATTTCCACCACACTGCCCCCACATAGTAATTACCCCATTGTAATTTGCCCCCACACAGTAATTTCCCCCAAACTGCCCCCACACAGTAATTTGCCCCACACTGCCCCTACATAGTAATTTCCCCCACATAGTAATTTGCCCCCACATAGTAATTTGCACCCACACTGCCCCCACATAGTAATTTCCACCACACTGCCCCCACATAGAAATTACCCCCACACAATAGTTTCCCCCCACACTGCCCCCACATAGTAATTTGCACCTACATAGTAATTTGCCCCCACATAGAAATTACCCCACACTGCCCCCACACAATAGTTTCCCCTACATAGTAATTTGTCCCCACATAGCAATTTCCCCACACTGCCCCCCACATAGCAATTTCCCCCACACTGTCCCCACACAATAGTTTCCCCCACATAGTAGTCCCTCCCATAATAATTTGGCCCCACACTGCCCCCACATAGTAATTACCCCACACAATAGTTTCCACCACACTGCCCCCATATAGTAATTTGCCCCCACATAGTAGTCCCTCCCATAATAATTTGCCCCCACACTGCCCCCACATAGTAATTTGCCCCCACACTGCCCCATATAGTAATTTGCCCCCACATAGTAGTCCGGCTCCCATAATAATTTGCCCCCACATAGTAGTCCCTCCCATAAAAATGTAGCCCCACACAACCCCACATTCCCCCTCCCATGTACTCGAGGTCCCTTCCCTAATATGTCCTCCTCTGTGTCTCGTCCCCCACATGTCTCCCAAAGTAGGCACATGAAATAAAAAAATTAAAATTGGAAAACAAAATGAAAAGCTAAATACTTACCGTCCAGGGCCAGGCACTTGATCGCAGACGGAAGCGGGATGAGGCAGGCACACGTCAATGTGCTGTGTCCCGGCACAAGCGCGTGATGACGTCATCACGCACGCCTGCGCCGGGATTTCACTACCGCATAGGCCTCAGGCCTACTAGGCCTGAAGCCTATGGCGGTGATAGGCGACGGGACAGGGAGCTATGCGCAGGGCCGGACTGGGGATAAAAACCAGCCCTGGAAAAAGTTGCATACCAGCTCCACAGCATTGCGTCGTTATTTACTTGTTTATAAAAGGCGAAAGCATTCATTTTAAAACACGTGTGTAAACACGAATATGAATTTTGCCCCACAATAGCTCTTTTGTAGAACCCCCATTGTTTATATTATCACAGCAGACCAGCTTTTCCCAAACAGGATGCGATAACGATATGCGATGCGATATTTTAAGGGAATTGTGGTAGAGGTCTATTTGCAGTGTTATGGGGGATCTGTGGATGGCGCTGTTATGGGGGATCTGTGGATGACACTGTTATCGAGGGGATCTGTGGATGACACTGTTATGGAGGGGATCTGTGGATGACACTGTTATCGAGGGGATCTGTGGATGACACTGTTATGGAGGGGATCTGTGGATGACACTGTTATTGAGGGGATCTGTGGATGGCACTGTTATGGGGGATCTGTGGATGGCACTGTTATGGAGGGGATCTGTGGATGGCACTGTTATGGAGGGGATCTGTGGATGACACTGTTATGGGGGATCTGTGGATGGCACTGTTATGGGGGACGTATGGATGATGCACTGTTATAGGGGATGTGTGCTATGACACATAGGGCCATGAGGGGGGCCTGCATAAGATGCTATATGTGTGAATGACACACATATAGCATGTTTTGCTGGCCCCTCTCATGGCCCTATGTGTCACAGACTCACAGCATTACTTTATTAATGTCCCCTCATGTGTCCTAAACCACGAACATAACTGTCTTTGTATGCAAAGTCTTTCTTTACTGCTGAAACAATCCCTCTCCTATTGATATTGAAAATCACCAGCCTCTCTGTATTCAGCCTCCTACCTGACACACAGCCCTGGCCCCTGAACAGCCGGATGACAGCTCTGCACAAGCAGGCTTAAGGACCTTCCGTGATGTCATGATCATGTGATCAGTCACATGTGTGGGAGGAGTCAGGCTCCGGGCAATGTCTGTGCTGGAGCCTGCTGTTGGGGGCGGGGCCGGGCTCCTCTCTCTGTCAGTCACTCTGTGTAAAATACTACACCAGCCAAGGAGCCTCCTCGCTGTCGGCACGGCCGGCAGTATGTGGGCGTTCGGGTCGGCGCTGGGCCCCCCAGCGGTGCTGGGCCCGGGGCTGCCGACCCGAACGTCCCTATTGTAATCCGCCACTGACTGCCAGCTCTCCGCTGCGCTCCGGTACCGGAAACCCACGTACTGGGCGCACGGAGAGGTGCTGGTACTCTCCAGGGCAATTTTTGGAAGTGGCGGTACTGAGTACCGCCGCGTTCCGGCCCACTTCAAGCACTGACTGAAATCATACATTTCTATTAGATAAATAGCTCTAAAGATGCCCATTTTGAGCCTTAGCAACGCTCCTCTGTCTTCTGTTTACATAACACAGTCAGTGTTGAGCAAGTCTCCACTGTTATGTAAATAGAAGACAGAGGAGCGTTGCTAGGGCTCAAAATGAACATCTTTAGAGCTATTTTTCTAATAGAAATGCACGATTACAAAAATTGTCAGCATCATTGCCCCTATACTTTACAAAAATAAAATACACTTTACACTTGAATGTGTCCCTGAAGCACAGCCATTTCCCCTCTCCTCCTTCTCACTACCATGTGTCTAACTGTAAGGCCCCTTGCAGACGAGCGTGTGCGGATTAGGTCCGGATGCGTTGTAAATGCGTTCAGTGAAAAATGTGTGATTTCGCAAACAAAGTCATTCAGTTTTGTCTGCGATCGCGTTCAGTTGTTCAGTTTTTATCGTGTGGGTGCAATGCGATTTAATGCGTTTTGCACGCACGTGATAAAAAACTGAAGGTATACAAACAACATCTCTTAGCAACCCCATTCACTTCTATAGGGTCACCGTTGTGTGAAAAATGCAGAATATAGAACATGCTGCGATTTTCACGCAACTCACAAGTGATGCGTGAAAACAAACACACATGTACACAGCCCCATTAAAATTAATGGGTCCGGATTCTGTGCGGGCGCAATGCGTTCGCATCATGCATTGCACCCGCGTGGAATGCTCGCTCGTGTGAATGGGGCCTAAGGCACCCTCTGGAGTAGGAACCTCCCCTCTGCCCTGTTTGGAGAAGGACATAAAGATTATTAAATCCTGCCCCCTTAGCCATTTACCAGCAAAAATAGATCCACAGGATTTCACACATTCTCCACAAAACTGTTTCAGGAACATGCAGATTTAAAGGGAAGCACATGTGGCTATTTTTGAAAGTCCCATAGAGATGAATGGAGAGTGTTCTGCACAAGCACAGCCACCTCTCCATTTACAGCTAAGGGAATGTTGGAAATAGCCAAGCAAGTGCTCTCTGTTCACTTTGGGGGTCCTGTCAAGGAGATAGGTGCGGGTCTCAGATGTGGGAGCCACACCTGACATTGATGGCATATCCTAGCGATATGTCATTCATGTCCCATGTGCGAAAACCCTTTTATCTAGCCATACACATTATGAAACCATATGCATATTATAAATGCATGCCGGCCGAACCCGATCAACTTGGAGGGACTGGCCGAACATATGATGGATTTCAACATACTCAATTCTTTTGTTCTTGGGAGATATGCCTCCCACAGAGGTTTCTGGAAGAAGTTTACTCCACTCTCCCCATAGAGAACAGAGCTGAGCATGCAAGTCTAAGTGGGCCGGGGTGGGGGTAGGGGGGTAAGGATTCAGGAGAGATAGCAGTAGGCTGAAGATCATAGGCATCTAATATGTACAGTAGGACCAACCTTACACATAGTATGGGCAAGTTTATATTCCGTTAACTTTATTATAGCAACAAGTACAGCAACACCTGTCCTATTAATGTTTTTATTATGTACTAGAAGAAATAAAGTCAAAGAGCCTCATAAATATTATCTTTCTATATATTGGCATAATAATCAGAATATTGAAAAAATTAAAAAAGGCACAGCTATTATACATAATACATATTACTAGTTGTAGCCTATGGGTTCCGTATCTCACTTATTTTACCGTTGTATCACTGTAATCTTCACAACAGAAACACATCTCTATGAGCTGTCCATACTATGTGAAATTACAGACCTCAGTATGACTTGAGCAATGTTCATGGTATGCTGGATAGCTCAAGGGTTGGATATGGCATTTGTTGGGACCCAACCAAAGTTTTGTCAAGACCCCCTTCACATTGCTAAGCTCTACTCCATTGTACTGTTAAGCTCCTCCTCATCAGCTAGCTAAGCTCCACCTTATTGGCCTGCTGAGCCCCACTCTCAGCCTAGGCACTGCTACTGCTCTACAGCAGGGAATGCCCCCACACCCCACCATTCACCCCAGGGCCCCTGTGCAGCTGAACCTGCTCTGCACAGGTGGTATGTCCTTCCCTTTATTCCCTTTTTTCAGCCAACAGCTTGCGGCCACCAGGAGGGCCCTGATCTCTTGGGCACCAAGCAGTTGCTTAGTTTGTGTGGTGGTAAAGTCTGCCATCATTGCTGGAGACTATACAAGTGCACTGATCTGCCTCACAGGCGGAATAAACAGTGCACAATTAAATACAGTGCCTCATCAGTGAAATCTTCTCTAATTGTAGTAATTTTCATTCCTTCTCTTTTCCATCTGGTCTAGTGCGCCTTGAAGACATCTCCTGGCCACTACTCGTCTCTGCATAGTTTGCCACCAAGCCATCTTTTGTGCTTTTGCCACACACACTGCCCACCCCGAATATAACACTGCCAAACAACATGCACTGTACCTAGGGAAAATACCTTCATACAAATGATATGCAGTGGAACATGCTGGAAATACCTTCCTCTGTATCAAATCGCTTGGACATGGAGGTTACTAGAGGACTTATACATCTCTATCAGGGGCGGACACAGGCAGCAGAGGGCCCCTGTGCAAAGAATGTGCCTGCCCCCCCCCCCCCCCCCAAAACCACACATACAGACATAACCATAGGTCATAGGTAAAGATTAATACAATGAGGTGTGGCAGCAGAAGGGACCCCAATTTGTCATCTCCCCCCCAATCCTACAGGGAGAGGAAGGGGTGATCAGGGGCATCAAAGATGGTGGTCTGTAAGATTCGTGAATAACTCCACATAGCAGGGATGAGAGATGGGCCTGCACATCAGGTGTTGGCTATGTCTTACTTGGGGCCAAGAGACAATACAATTATAATAGTGGGGGAGTGCTCGTCTCATCGCTGGAGGGTTGGGGGGTTATTGACTATTGTTTTTGTTTTGTTTCTTTTTATTCTTCGGCTATCACAAATGAAGAGGTATATCTGTAAAGTGCCTTTAATTTTGTAAACTGGTTGTCATGTATGAACATGTCTTGATAACTGTCTGAATGACCAAGTGTAATGTATATACCCAATTCTATGCTTGCTGAAGGATTCTTCTTTCCTATGTGTTTTCAATTTGAAAAAATGTTAATAAAAATTATCTAATTAAAAATAAACAATAAAATATACTGTGGTGCGTATTAAAGGGGTTATCCGAGAGTACACCCCATATGCCGGGTTCCCACACTGAATATACTTACCCCTCTCCCTGCACCGCCCCTGGTCCCTGCACCGCTGCTGCGCTGGGAGAAGCAGCGGTGGTGCGAGGACCAGGACCAGGACTGGCGCGAGTATATTCCCTGTGACGAGCCTGGCACATGGGGGGATTTTATACTCTTGGATAACCCCCTTAATACCCCCACGTTGTAATTTTTTACCCTTTGTGCCAGCACACAGTAGTAATCTCCACATTGTGCCCCCTTCACAGTAGCTATGGACAGATTATGTGCCCCCTCACAGTAATTATGCTAGATATGTGCCCCCCTTGCAGTAATTATGGACAGATATGTGCCCCTCACACAGACCCATTGAAATAAATGGGTCAGGATTCAGTCTAGATGATATGCATTTACACTGGCCCTGGATGCGCCAAAGTAATGGAGAGGCAGGCGCCTTTTCATAACTTTGGCAGAACCACTGCCAGTTTAGGGGTTATTAAGACCGGTGTCTAAATCCCCGTTCTTAAACAATGACCCCCTGAGTGTTTGGGCAACACTTTTAACCCATTTACACGACAAGGACCATATGTATTTTGTGATCTGCAATTTACGGATAACGCCCATGTGCCAATTGCATTTTTTTGCAGACCCATTAACTATCCTGCACGTTGCGGACCAGTATAGGACGTCACATTTTATATCCTCTGGGGAACAGATATAGGGTTGCGGAAAGCAAATGACTTGTATGTGCTTTCTGCATCTGTATGTCCGTTCTGCACAAGATGGAAAATGTGACACATCCTATACTTCTCAACAAAAAGTTAATGGGTCTGCAAAAATATACAGATCGCACATGGACAGCATACATATCTTGCTGATTGCGGACCGCAAAATACATTAGAATGTCGCCTCACAGTATGTGGCTAAGGGACAGTCACAGAAGGGCCAGAGGGGGACAGGTGGGATGGGTGGGGTAAAAAAAAATAACATACCAAGTCAGGTTCAGTGTCTGGCAGGGACAGTGGACACACAGGAAGCCTCCAGTCCTTACTCATCTCCTCCAAAATTGCTGCAGGCCTCACACATTCAGCACCAGGAGCGCTAGGTGAGGACCAGATGTGGGCGGTGCTACTGCAAGGGGTGGGGCTACCACAACACTAGATGGGGCGGGGCTACTGACATTGGGAGGCAGAGCTAGGACACAGTGAAGTGGCTCAGCACAGGCCTGGCTGAGCTGGTGTCAAACTCTTCATGATGCTGCCCACCACACGGCAGGACTGAGCATCGCAGATCACTGAAGTCAGATAGTGAGGTGGGCCCCTTCTACATGGTGGATTAAGTGATGATGAATGGTGAAGTGGAGAGCCTGCTGCTCTCCGCTTCACCATTACAATCAGCTGTCTGTGCCTCCTGTGGACACACAGACAGCTGAGCTGGAGGGCCCCCTCATAGGCTGGGCCCCTGTGCAGCTGAACCGGCTGCACAGGCGGAATGTCCGCCCCTGATCTCTATGAAGCTGTAGATTGTGGTGGCAGTGACTGAGTGTTCAGTTCCAGCAAAATACATTCACCAAAGGAGAAAACTGAATGCAGTTTTCCACCACAATAATTCTTTGAAACTGCAAGCAACGTTGCTGGTTGGTAGGTGATCAAATACTTATTTCATGCAACAAAATGCTAATTAATTATTTCATAATCATACTATGTGATTTTCTGGATTTTGTCCCTCACAGTTGAAGTGTACCTACGATAAAAAATACAGACCTCTCCATTCTTTGTAGGCGGGAAAACTTACAAAATCACCAGTGTATCAAAGACTTATTTTCCCCACTGTATAAAGCTTGCAATAGAGCCGTGCCTATTTCTCTGCACAACTATGAAGGTTAGTGCACACCAGATTGGTATATTTGGCTAGCCCTAACTTGATTTACTACACCAGGAGGTATTTCCTTTTGTTAGTTTTTTCTACTATAGATCCCTATGAAAGTTCTATTACAGCTCTTTACAAAACTGAGCTGTAATACAGCTATGTGCATGAGCCTTAATTCTTGTACACATGTTGAATATAAGAAAGAATGTAGAAAGAAAATACACAAATGCAATAGTTGGCACAATATACAGTATATCCCACCGATGAAGAAGTCAGCTAAAGACTTCGAAACGCGTTTGATGTAAGGACATTAAGAAATCCGCATATCAATATAGACATATCTATGTCTTGGAAGCGCTTCCATTATCTTCAAATCTCAGTCTATTCCCGTTCAGTCTAACTTGAAAAGTCTGCGCAACACGCTAGTACATGCAGCGCTGTACACGTAGGACACCGAACAGAGAGGAGTTTTCCCAACCGGCAGCGCCTCACACTTGGGATGCCGAATAGAGAAGAGCTCTCCTATCCAGCAGCAAACACGGGAGCTGCATCCTACTACCTGTCACCATGGACCAGCGCAAACACTGACAGACCGGGACATGAGACACCATCCAAGCGATCATTAAGAAAGGTAATAGCAGCCAGTACGCCTAGAGATGGTGGGATGCCACCAGGCACTGCTCCGCTACATATTTCTCCATTATATCGTACCTTATTTATGTATCTTATTCCAATTTGCGTATTTGCACACATTTGATATCCAGGACTTGGCACCTTTATATTTATTATTAGGTCAATCCATTGGCTAAGAAATCTGACGGTGCATGATACGGGACATTGAAGCTGAGTAGTCTAACCAGAATACTGGTGATCCCTTCTGGCTTGAAAACCCTTTGGGTTTGTAACCTTAACTATACATGTATTCAGCCACACTGGTATCGCATCAGACGCAACTGTGTGATTTTATGAAATACAAGAGAGCCATTATACTATTGATATACACCATTCTTATATCCAGCTGACTTATACCTTCATAAATCATATCTGGATGTCTGAATTACCTCTCGCCTGTTCAGTGTCCAGCTTGCATGTGTTCCACCACTGTTCTACCTGTTACTGACCAGGATCTATAGTATTGGACTATACCACCTGTAACCTGGGCACCACGCTCTTGATGGGTGGCTTGTACATCCCTTGATTCCTTTTATTAGCTACCATTTTTGTGTTTATACATCTGTACTATTTTTATATTATATTGTGATACTTTTTTATATTGTGATACTATTTTATTGTGTAAATCACCTTTTAACCTGTGCACCTTAACTAACCCCCGGCATGGCTGCCACTGTCTGGGAACTAATATGGCTGCACAAGCATTGACCCTTTAATAATTCAATAGCTGGGGGAGTGG
Source organism: Bufo bufo (assembly GCF_905171765.1). NCBI lineage: Eukaryota > Metazoa > Chordata > Amphibia > Anura > Bufonidae > Bufo > Bufo bufo. The sequence goes on along the minus strand of NC_053389.1, from coordinate 508,914,910 downwards.
ACAAGCCCTACAGAAGCATAGAATACCAGGCAAAGAAGCCAGAAGAGGCCTAAAACGTGGAACAGAGAAATGTGCACAAACATCGGCGCGCAAACCTTCCAGGTGGGAGCAGAGGAATGACAGCAGTCTGTAGCCACTGGCAACACACCGCTGAAAAGAGGTGTGTATTTGGTAGTCGTGCCCGTTGGCACAGACCACAGGCATTACATTGCATATACTATGGATCAGCCGTAAAGATCAGTTGGTGTAAAACTCCTGACAGTCAACTTCTTTATTAGCCAAAAGAAACAACGTTACCAAATAAGAAACAGATCATTTTTTCCTCTACATGTCACTTTTAGATTTTTTCCCCCCATTTTTTTCATTTGTACAAATGACTAGTTCCACAGCCTCTATGACAAGAGTGACAATTCTACTAGCTCTGTATGATAATGAATTCTTTTAGAGAATTATACAGCCTCCCTGTTGTCAGTCACATTTCTGGATGCCGCAATATGGCAGTGCTATAATTACCAGCTTGAATTAGCGGATTCAGGTGTTGAGGACGAATCACATTCAATCACTGTCTGACAAAGAAACCATTTAGGACAACAGCTGCAGAAAAATATATATAAAAAATATACCAGAGAGCTCTGAGCCACCTAAACTACATGACGGCTTTTATGGATCTTTTTTATGTTGTTAGAGGAAACTTTTTCTTGTAATCTAACCTCAGTGTGAGCTGTACATGGAAATGATCTCATGTGAGGCCTGCTTATTTTTACAGATAGACATATCTCCATGGCTTTCCCTCTGTATGTCTCTGGTTTGTGTAGTCATGAAACCATACTTACAATGGAAAGACTTACGAATAGGTTCGGCTCTGTTCACACTAGCATCATGGCCATATTCTTTTACATTGTGAAGAACTTTGACCCATGATGACACATCCATCAGGTGGTACAGGACAGCCAATTGAGACGTTTCAGCACATGGACATACCCCCTACCTTATAAATAAACCTGATCTGGCCGCCATTTTATATTTAGTCTTTTGCCAGTGTAGGGAGAGGTTGCTGTGTGGAGCAGGGACAGACTGTTAGAGATACAAAACGTTAGCTAATAGGGCCACAAAAGTCAATTTAAGGACTGGTATAGGTGTGCTATCGATAGGTGTGACATACTGTAATATACAGTTGCAAGAAAAAGTATGTGAACCCTTTGGAATGATATGGATTTCTGCACACATTGGTCATAAAATGTGATCTGATCTTCATCTAAGTCACAACAATAGACAATCACAGTCTGCTTAAACTAATAACACACAAAGAATTAAATGTTACCATGTTTTTATTGAACACACCATGTAAACATTCACAGTGCAGGTGGAAAAAGTATGTGAACCCCTAGACTAATGACATCTCCAAGAGCTAATTGGAGTGAGGTGTCAGCCAACTGGAGTCCAATCAATGAGATGAGATTGGAGGTGTTGGTTACAGCTGCCCTGCCCTATAAAAAAAAAATCCCTAGAAGTGGCCGTCCTGTAAAGATGACTGCAAGAGCACAGCGCAGACTGCACAATGAGGTGAAGAAGAATCCTAGAGTGTCAGCTAAAGACTTACAAAAGTCTCTGGCATATGCTAACATCCCTGTTAGCGAATCTATGATACGTAAAAATCACTAAACAAGAATGGATTTCATGGGAGGATACCACAGAGGAAGCCACTGCTGTAAAAAAAAACATTGCTGCACGTTTACAGTTTGCACAAGAGCACCTGGATGTTCCACAGCAGTACTGGCAAAACCTGTTTTTTAGCAAAATAAGGCTACAGATCACATTTAGAAGCCCACATTAGGAATCCTGATGAGGACCTGAACATCAGCATATGTTTAGCTGACAGGGGTGAAACCTGGTGACAGAATCCCTTTAACCCCTGCACTGATATGCGCGAAAATCTCTAGAAATATTTTGGTGGAAAAAAACTTGTATTCAGCGTTAAGCTCTGCACTGATATGCGGTAAAATCTCTTTTGAAATATTTGGGTTGTTAAAAAAACTTGTATTCAGCGTTAAGCTCTGCACTGATATGCGCTAAAATCTCTTAAAATATTTTGGTGGCAGAAAATCTTGTATTCAGCGTTAAGCGCTGCACTAATATGCGCTAAAATCTCTTTTGAAATATTTGGGTGTCAAAATTTTTTCTATTCAGCGTTAAGCGCTGCACTGATATGCGCTAAAATCAGTTTTGAAATATTTTGGTGGGGAAAAAAATTGTATTCGGCGTTAAGCGCTGCATACAGTTGTGTTCAAAATTATTCAACCCCCAATGCTGTAAAGGGTTTTAGGGAATTTAGTGTACATTTGTAATTGTGTTCAGAATGAAATCTTACATAGACCTTTTAAAGAACCAAATGCAACTAAAATGACATCAATTGTTTTTGTAATACAGTATTAAATGTTTTTTTTTGTGATTTCTTCATTGACACAATTATTCAACCCCTTAAAGACTACCACTCTTAAGAACAGAGGTTCATTCAAGTGTTTTCGATCAGGTATTGAAAACACCTGTGGATGTCAAGGAGCAGCAATCAAGCATCATAAGCACCAATTAGGCAGATTTAAAAGGACTGTGATACTCAGCTCCTTCTAGACATTTACTGGTGTGTTTACAAACATGGTGAAGTCAAGAGAATGGTACAGGAAGACAAGAGAAGAGGTGATTTCTCTTCACAGGAAGGGCAATGGCTATAAGAAGATTGCAAAGATGTTAAACATACCAAGAGACACCATAGGAAGCATCATTCGCAAATTCAAGGCAAAGGGCACTGTTGAAACGCTACCTGGTCGTGGCAGAAAGAAGATGCTGACTTCGACTGCTGTGCGCTACCTGAAGCGCAAAGTGGAGAAAAGTCCCCGTGTGACTGCTGAGGAACTGAAAAAAGATTTGTCAGATGTGGGTACTGAAGTTTCAGCTCAGACAATAAGGCGCACACTGCGTAATGAAGGCCTCCATGCCAGAACTACCAGGCGCACCCCCTTGCTGTCTCCAAAGAATAAGAAGAGTCGACTGCAGTATGCCAAAAGTCATGTGGACAAACCACAAAAGTTTTGGGATAGTGTTCTGTGGACTGATGAAACAAAATTAGAACTGTTTGGGCCCATGCATCAACGCTATGTTTGGAGGAGGAAGAACAAGGCCTATGAAGAAAAGAACACCTTGCCTACTGTGAAGCATGGTGGGGGGTCAATCATGCTTTGGGGCTGTTTTGCTTCTACAGGTACAGGGAAGCTTCAGCGTGTGCAAGGTACCATGAATTCTCTTCAGTACCAGGAGATATTGGATGAAAATGTGATGCAGTCCGTCACAAACCTGAGGCTTGGGAGACGTTGGACCTTTCAACAGGACAATGATGCCAAGCATACATCCAAGTCCACTAGAGCATGGTTGCAGATTAAAGGATGGAACATTTTGAAGTGGCCATCGCAGTCACCAGACTTAAATCCGATTGAGAACCTCTGGTGGGACTTAAAGGGAACCTGTCATGTGGATATTTGATTATAATCTAACTAATTATATACAATCATTAATTACTAAAAAGTACCTTAGATGTATTCACTTACTGGTGTGACAGATGGTTACCTCATAATATACACACAAAGATGCCGCATGCCGCATGCTAATGAGCTGATTGGAGTCCGGCGTGATGTCATTGAGTCCAGCGTATATTTAATTCAGAGCTATAGCCACTCCCCTGCCCACCTGCTGCTGATTCCTATGGAAACAAACTGTCATTCAGCAGCAGGTAGGCGGGGAGAGTCAGGAGCTCATGAATATTCAGGACTCATCATTATCAGCTGGAGCTTTTAAATACAAGATGTTGGCAGATTGACTGGGTCAATTAAAGAAAGTGACCTAGCATTGTGCTAAGAGAATCAATCACTTATTTGTGTTGCCTTTAGTTAGGACACCATAAAACTGGTGACAGGTTCCCTTTAAAGAAAGCAGTTGCAGCGCGCATGCCTAAGAATGTGACTGAACTGGAGGCTTTTGCCCATGAAGAATGGGCGAAGATACCCGTAGATCGCTGCAAGACACTTGTGTCAAGCTATGCTTCACGTTTAAAAGCTGTTATAACTGGAAAAGGATGTTGTACTAAGTACTAAGATTGAATGTCACTTGGGGGTTGAATAAAACTGATAATGATGTGAGCACAGAAAAGACATTTGTGGTTATTTCATTATAAATGTTATGTTATATTTGTCTGACTTCCAAGTGCCTCTTTGATTTAATTGTAAACAAGATGACTGAAATGATCAAAATCAATGTCAAACTGGCCAAAACACTCAATTTCAGTGGGGGTTGAATAATTTTGAACACAACTGTATGTCTACCCCCTCCATTAACTTCCTCTTCTCTTCATTAACATTGGACACACTAACTTTACACCCCCTTCCCCCCCCCCCCAGCTATATATCTAAGTGGTTCCTGCACCACCTAGGAGCGAGTAAATGATACTGCCTGTTAAAGGGAATTACAGCATGATACCATGATACTCTTATGTTTATTGGCATTAGCAATACTGAGCAAATGCTGACTGAGTGAAGGCGTATGCTCCAAAGACAGGATCCGTTTTTTGTGGGTTATTGTTCTGATGGATCAGAGGAAGGGCAAATTAATCAGTGACGTCAACACAGACTTACTGCTGACATGCTCTCCACTCTGTCAGGGGGGCTCTACTTGTATAAGCGTTTAATAGAACAGGTTCTGTAGACATCTGACATCGACCTATAAGGCAGACTTCATACTTGAGTTATTAGGCCAGGTTTGGCAAATTTAAGTATACTTTCTTATAATTTTAATCAAGTTTTGGTTTAATAAAATTCATGTTAAAATATTTAATAAATTTAATAATAAAAATAAAATATTGAGTAAGACAGGAGAGAATCGCCCAGTCTTCTGTTTATGCAACGACATGGTGTTGCGATGGATAAAGCATTAAAAAAAATAAATTACTCTCCGCCCTGAGCCGAATCCTGTTAAGATTAATGCAAGTGCGGTATTGGCTGCTCATCCCACAAGATACTTCTGGGGGAACCTGCCTGCCATGCTAAAGCCTCTACTAGCGACAGACAATGAGAAGAAGACAAAGCTTCAAGATTGCTTGGAGCCCGGAAGAGTTGTGAATTTAATCACGATTCAAACCAACCAGGGCCCAGTCTCTTCGTCAGGGGTTCCCAGTCATCATGGAATGGAAAGGAGGGCATCCTTATTATATTTAATACATTTTATAATAAAATGTTTAATACATTTTATAATAAAAATTAAATTTTTCCTAACACAGGAGGAGGAGGACATCCTGTGGTGCACGGAGATGGAGATGGTCTTCGGATTTCCACACAGACGTCTCAGAAATGAACCGCGGCTCTTAAAAGCAGCTCCTGGGAAGATCATGGAGTGCCCCGATCATCCGCCATCTATTCACCCCACTTTATTTTGGAAGTGTGTAGAACCCGTGTGGGACCCCCACGCTGCAGATTGATCATGGAGACACCGAATTTTATAATATATATGGAATAAATTTCATAATAAAATGTTTAAAAAATTTAATAATAACTTTTAATTTTTTTCTTAGGAGAGAATCGGCCAGTCTTCAGTTTATTCAACGACGTGGAGGGTGTTGCGATGGAGAAAGCATTCCAAAAAAACAAATTCCTCTACACCTGGAGCCGAATCCTGTCAAGATTGATGCAAGTGCGGAATTGGCTTCTCATCCAGCAAGATACTTCTGGGGGAACCTGCCTGCCATGCTTAGGCCTCTACTAGCGACAGACAATGAGAAGAAGACAAAGCTTGTTCTTTTCTGTACATTGAATGAATAATTTTTGGGGCCTGTACTCCACTGGCCTGCAGTAAAATTGATCTAATGACCATCTAATATACCTCCAGCCATATAATCACTTGATGTTTTCTGTCCGGTGAATGCCTAATGTTTGGGGCCTGTACTCCCATGGCCTAAAATAACATTTTTCAAGGCTCCAGCATGGCACATTTATGTGAGAGTTTCAATTTAAGATGCATAAAAATGGCCCCTGATTAAAATACATAATTTTTGCCAATGATCCCCCTCTGGTATATCACTGTCCATGTTGTGAGACTATTTGTGTACTTCTTGTAAGTACTTGCTGGCTGCAAATATGAGCTGAAGGTTTTTCAGGTTCGCCTGCCATTAAAGTGAATGGGGCCCGCCGCGAACTTGCGGATTGCGAACTTTTGATCGCATTCGCGCCATCGCGTTCGTGAACCGTCCCGGCCGATGTTCGTCCATCACTATACATATATCAATCATCAATAATAAAAGTGATTAACAAATAGCAAAAACAAAATGGGACAAAATACGTATTTCAACATTGAAAATATTATTATAACAGTTATAAGCAAAAGGAAATAAGTACAAATCCCAGCAGTCAAATGAAAGTCATTTTCTCCAGGATATTTAAAGATTTCTTATGTAAAGATTTAAAGATTTTTTATGTAATTCTCCAAATTAAAATTTGCCAATGCTTAAAAAGGAGAATGTATTGATTAAAAACTGAAATACTCCACAGGCTAAAAGATTTCAGCTAGAACAGTCATTGCACTTTTGCTCTGTGTGTGTTTTAAGAGCATAAAAACCATTGATTGGGATTTGGTAACAAGTCTATGCTGAGGGCTAGAGGCTCTCACAGTCTAGTTATTTATAGATGTCTGTTAACCCTGTACCTATAAATTATGGGGAGTTAGAAATACAAAGGACCTGAGAAAGAAGTCATTCATTTTACTTTCTTAAAAAGGTGATGTAATATTATTTTGCAGTGTTTCAGACAGAGCTCAAAGTGCATGATTTTCTAAATGGAGCCATTAAAATGGTATTATCGAAGCAAGCCCAGTGCTAGAGACTTTCGTTCAGTATACACAGGTGCCCTGCTATTCATCATGGGAGAAAGCCCAAGCTGTACAACCCTAATTAACAGTTCCTTCAGGAGCAGTAGCACTAGAAATAAAATAAGGAAAATTAATGCACCTAATGTCAAAAATATGCTAAAGAATTGTGGACCAGAGATAAATAAAAGAAAAATAAGAAGATGGCAAATAAAATAAGGTAAGTACTTAATTTCTTTTACTTTAGCATAAAAGTAAATCATCTGTTTCAACTTGTACATTTTTTTGTCACATATCTTAGAGATTGGAAGGAACAATATATATTTACCAGTGCATTGTGTATGCAGTATATATTTGGTAAGTGGCAGGGTTCACATAGTGTAGTTTAAGGACAGCATTTGATGCATTTTGTTAGGCCTGGGCCTTCTACCATAACTCTCGCTGTCTCACCTGTCATACCCCCAGCATCTCCTGTCTCGCTGCCCGCTGCTGTCTCCGCCAGATGTGGCAGGCACATGCCTGCCCAATGCGTCCTCCGGCCACGCTGCTTCCATGCTCCATCCCATGCTGGTGTCCCATCGGGGCGCGTGCCCGCTGCTTCCTGTCATTTACGCTTCCAGGGGCACGTGCTTCCTGCCTCCCAGCATGGCCCTGGGCGGGGTTACAAGGTTAAATTGCAGCTTTCTTTTCCAGGAAGTTGCCTGAGCATTGAGTTACTATCAGTAATAGCAAAGGTGTTCTGTTCTGATCTTCTGTGTTTGACCCAGCCTGTTTGACCATTCTGTTTGCCTGCTGCCTGCATCAGCTACTGGACCTCTCTGACCCTGAGCCTGTATGATCCTCTGTACCATGCTACTATCTGATACCGACTTTTGACCTCTGGCTGGTCTCTGACCACGCTTCAGCTTCTGCCTCTGACAATCATCATCACCATCTGCTGCTGCCTTTACTCTAGTCTTCTCTGCAATACCACTTCTCACCACCGTGTCTGCTATTGGACTCAGTGCACACTAATTGCAGTTCTTACTGCAACTTGAGTTATTGGAGCGTTATCTGTTGTCTGAATCTTAGATTCTATCTAGACCCTTTAGACCCCCACGATCATCAGAATGAATTACTTACATCAATAGTGGTCCCCTCATTGTCCAGGCACATGATTACCATATATTATGCTGTTCCTGGTACAGCCCGATGCAGTTGGCACTGTTCTTTAATGAGTGGCCTGAATTAAATAAAAAACTTAGGCAACCCCTGTAAAAGTACTGAAATAAGAAAATAATTAATACCCCTTTTCTCCCACACTATTTCCTGTGCTGCGCTCCAGTACTCTCTGCTGCTTATTGTTTTCCTGGCTGCAGCAGTAAAATTCTGTGCATACAGGTCACTGCTGAAGCCAATCAGTGACCTCAGCAGTGATGTGCCTTATACAAATCAGGTCAGTTATTGGCTGCAAGGTGACCTGTGTGCATGGAACATCACCACTGCAGTCATGAAGATGACATCAACAGTGGGGCGGACTGGGATGTATCCCTGGAAGTAACTGGGGAGAAAATGGGAGAGTATCAATTCTTTTGTTTCTTTTGTTAATTTTGTCCATTAAAGATAATTTCCTGAGTTTTGATGTAAATAAGACAACTCCTATAGTGATCCACTTCAAGGAGACAGGATGTATGTAATGATAATTACAGAGATCCCTGTCCAGAACAACAGCCAACAACTTACAACAGCTACCTGTCATCATACAGCACTCTGGTAAGTAGAGACTAAGGCTACCCCTAGGTGTTCATCAGAGCCCTCTGCAAGGCAGGTTAGTCTTGGCTGCTAGAGACCCAGGTTAGGTCTTAGGTTAGTTACAAGTTTTCAGAAGTAGATCAAACCAGATGACCAAAGGAAAGGATAATCGAACTAGCTGAACTCAAAGTCTGGATGGTACAGATATAGCCAAGTCAACAGGCAAGAGGTTAATCAGTTCCAAATAAAGAAAGTAGAGATGTAGCCAAATCAATAGATGAGAAGTTAATCAGTAGAACTGGTGAAGGTCGGTACACAGAGGGTTAACAAACAGATATAGAGTTCAGGCAGAAAACCACAAGAGCCAAGACACTATCTACAATCATAGGCACTGAGCAGTGACAGTGCCTTGTTTAACTTCCCCAACTACACCTCTGACTGGATGCAGAGCCAGAGCACTGAATGGATTTGCATCTCAAGTCTCTCATTGGCTGACCAGAAACCTTAAGAGAAATGGCGTGTCACTGTCACACATGCCATCCTAGTCTCCTCCGCAATGCCCGTGTGGCTGCCACGTGCATGGCTCCTGATCTTCCAAAGCCCTGTCACATGGACTGGAGTGGTGGCTGCTGGGCAAATACAGTTGCAAGAAAAAGTATGTGAACCCTTTGGAATATATGGACTTCTGCACAAATTGGTCATAAAATGTGATCTGATCTTCATCTAAGTCACAACAATAGACAATCACAGTCTGCTTAAACTAATAACACACCAAGAATTAAATGTTACCATGATTTTATTGAACACACCATGTAAACATCCACAGTGCAGGTGGAAAAAGTATGTGAACCCCTAGACTAATGACATCTCCAAGAGCTAATTGGAGTGAGGTGTCAGCCAACTGGATTCCAATCAATGAGATGAGATTGGAGGTGTTTGTTACAGCTGCCCTGCCCTATAAAAAATACACACCAGTTCTAGGTTTGCTTTTCACAAGAAGCATTGCCTGATATGAATGAAGCCTCGTACAAAAGAGCTCTCAGAAGACCTACGATTAAGAATTGTTGACTTGCATAAAGCTGGAAAGGGTTATAAAAGTATCTCCAAAAGCCTTGCTGTTCATCAGTCCACGGTAAGACAAATTGTCTATAAATGGAGAAAGTTCAGCACTGCTGCTACTGTCCCTAGGAGTGGCCGCCCTGTAAAGAGCACAGCGCAGACTGCTCAATGAAGGGAAGAAGAATCCTAGAGTGTCAGCTAAAGACTTACAAAAGTCTCTGGCATATGCCAACATCCCTGTTAGCGAATCTACAAAACGTAAAACACTAAACAAGAATGGATTTCATGGGAGGAAGCCACTGCTGTCCAAAAAAAACATTGCTGCATGTTTACAGTTTGCACAAGAGCACCTGGATGTTACACAGCAGTACTGGCAAAATATTCTGTGGACAGATGAAACCAAAGTTGAGTTGGTTGGGAGAAACACACAACACTATGTGTGGAGAAAAAGAGTCACAGCACACCAACATCAAAACCTCATCCCAACTGTAAATTATGGTGGTGGGGGCATCATGGTTTGGGGCTGCTTTGCTGAGTCAGGGCCTGGACGGATTGCTATCATCGAAGGAAAAATTCCCAAGTTTATCAAGACATTTTGCAGGAGAACTTAACCCCTTAAGGACTCTGCCCTATTTCACCTTAAGGACTAGGCCATTTTTTGCAAATCTGACCAGTGTCACTTTAAGTGCTGATAACTTTAAAACGCTTTGACTTATCCAGGCCATTCTGAGACTATTTTTTCGTCACATATTGTACTTCATGACACTGGTAAAATGAAGTCAAAAAAATTAATTTTTATTTATAAAAAAATACAAAATTTACCAAAAATTTGTAAAAAATTGCAAATTTTCAAGTTTCAATTTCTCTACTTTTATAATACATAGTAATACCTCCAAAAATAGTTATTACTTTACATTCCCCATATGTCTACTTCCTGTTTGGATCATTTTGGGAATGATATTAAATTTTTTGGGGATGTTACAAGGCTTAGAAGTTTAGAAGCAAATCTTGAAATTTTTCAGAAATTTTCAAAAACCCAATTTTTAGGGACCAGTTCAGGTCTGAAGTCACTTTGCGAGGCTTACATAATAGAAACCACCCAAAAATGACCCCATTCTAGAAACTACACCCCTCAAGGTATTCAAAACTGATTTTACAAACGTCACTAACCCTTTAGGTGTTCCACAAGAATTAATGGAATATAGAGACACAATTTAAAAATTTCACTTTTTTGGCAGATTTTCCATTTTAATAATTTTTTTCCAGTTACAAAGCAAGGGTTAACAGCCAAACCAAACTCAAAATTTATGGCCCTGATTCTGTAGTTTACAGAAACACCCCATATGTGGTCGTAAACCGCTGTACGGGCACACGGCAGGGCGCAGAAGGAAAGGAATGCCATACGGTTTTTGGAAGGCAGGTTTTGCTGGACTGTTTTTTTTTACACCAGGTCCCATTTGAAGCCCCCCTGATGCACCCCTAGAGTAGAAACGCCATAAAAGTGACCCCATCTAAGAAACTACACCCCTCAAGGTATTGAAAACTGATTTTACAAACATCGTTAACCCTTTAGGTGTTCCACAAGAATTAATGGAAAATAGAGATACAATTTCAAAATTTCACTTTTTTGGCAGGAATGCCATACGGTTTTTGGAAGGCAGGTTTTGCTGGACTGTTTTTTTGACACCATGTCCCATTTGAAGCCCCCCTGATGCACCCCTAGAGTAGAAACTCCATAAAAGTGACCCCATCTAAGAAACTACACCCCTCAAGGTATTCAAAACAGATTTTACAAACGTCGTTAACACTTTAGGTGTTCCACAAGAGTTATTGGTAAATGGAGATGAAATTTCAGAATTTAAATTTTTTGGGCAAATTTTCCATTTTAATCCATTTTTCCCAGTAACAAAGCAAGGGTTAACAGCCAAACAAAACTCTATATTTATGGCCCTGATTCTGTAGTTTACAGAAACACCCCATATGTGGTTGTAAACCGCTCTACGGGCACACGGCAGGGCGCAGAAGGAAAGGAATGCCATACGGTTTTTGGAAGGCAGATTTTGCTGGACTGGTTTTTTTGACACCATGTCCCATTTGAAGCCCCGCTGATGCACCCCTAGAGTAGAAACTCCAAAAAGTGACCCCATTTTAGAAACTACGGGATAGGGTGGCAGTTTTGTTGGTACTAGTTTAGGGTACATATGATTTTTGGTTGCTCTATATTACACTTTTTGTGAGGCAAGGTAACAAGAAATAGCTGTTTTGGCACCGTTTTTATTTTTTGTTATTTACTATATTCATCTGACAGGTTAGATCATGTGATATTTTTATAGACCAGGTTGTCACGGATGCGGCGATACCTAATATGTATACTTTTTTTTATTTATGTAAGTTTTACACAATGATTTCTTTTTTTAAACAAAAAAAATCATGTTTTAGTGTTTCCATAGTCTGAGAGCCATAATTATTTTCAGTTTTTGGGCGATTACCTTGGGTAGGGTATGATTTTTGTGGGATGAGATGACGGTTTTATTGGCACCATTTTGGGGTGCATATGACTTTTTGATCGCTTGCTATTACACTTTTTGTGATGTAAGGTGACAAAAAATGGTTTATTTAGCACAGTTTTTATTTTTTACAGTGTTCATCTGAGGGGTTAGGTTGATACAGACACGGCGATACCTAATATGTATACTTTTTTTTTAATGTAAGTTTTACACAATAATATAATTTTTGAAACAAAAGAAAAAAATCATGTTTTAGTGTCTCCATATTCTGAGAGCCATAGTTTTTTCAGTTTTTGGGCGATTATCTTAGGTAGGGTCTCATTGTTTGCGGGATGAGATGACGGTTTTATTGGTACTATTTTGGGGTGGATATTACTTTTTGATCGCTTGCTATTACACTTTTTGTGATATAAGGTGACAAAAAATGTTTTATTTAGCACAGTTTTTATTTTTTACGGTGTTCATCTGAGGTGTTAGGTCATGTGATATTTTTATAGAGGCGGTCGATACGGACGCGGCGATACCTAATATGTATACTTTTTTTTAATGTAAGTTTTACACAATAATATCATTTTTGAAACAAAAAAAATTATGTTTTAGTGTCTCCATATTCTGAGCCATATTTTTTATTTTTTTTTGGGCGATTGTCTCAGGTAGGGGCTCATTTTTTGCGGGATGAGGTGATGGTTAGATTGGTACTATTTTGGTGGGCAAACGCCTTTTTGATCGCTTGCTGTTGTACTTTTTGTGATGTAAGGTGACAAAAAAATTGTTTATTTAGCACGTTTTATTTTTTATTTTTTACGGTGTTCATCTGAGGGTTGATATGTGATATGTTTATAGAGCCGGTCGATATGGATGCGGCGATACCTAATATTTATACTTTTTTTTCCCCCTATTTTTTTAAACTTTATTTGGGGAAAATGACGTTTTTGTTTATTTTTACTTGAAACTTTTAATTTTTGGGGGGGAAAACTTTATTTTTTAAACTTTTTTTTTTACTTTTTTTTTTGTCCCACTTTGGGATTTCATCTTTTGGGGGTCTAATCCCTTTTACAATGCATTCCAATACTTCTGTATTGGAATGCATTGGCTGTATGAGTAATACTGTGTGTATTACTCATACAGCTTCCGGCCTGTGAGATCCAGGGGGCTGGATCTCACAGGCTCGTCACCGGAAGGCAGCGCGTGCCTTCCTTAGACATCGCGCTGCCTCTGCCTTCCATGTCATCGGGTCCCCCCTACAGCCGCATGGGGACCCGATGGCATCGCTGCCCGCAACCGCCAGATAAGGTAAAAGCCGCCGACACGGGGGGGTCACAGGACCCCCCCGGCGTTGTGACAGGATGCCCGCTGAATGATTTCAGCGGACATCCTGTTGCGGTTAACCCCTGCCGCGCCGCAATCGCGATTGCTGTATGAGTTATACTGTGTGTATTACTCATACAGCTTCCGGCCTGTGAGATCCAGGGGGCTGGATCTCACAGGCTCGTCACCGGAAGGCAGCGCGTGCCTTCCTTAGACATCGCGCTGCCTTCCATGCCATCGGGTCCCCCCTACAGCCGCATGGGGACCCGATGGCACCGCTGCCCGCAACCGCCAGATAAGGTAAAAGCCGCCGACACGGGGGGGTCACAGGACCCCCCCGGCGTTGTGACAGGATGCCCGCTGAATGATTTCAGCGGACATCCTGTTGCGGTTAACCCCTGCCGCGCCGCAATCGCGATTTAAACTTAGGACGTACCGTTACGCCCTGAGTCCTTAAGGACTCGGGAAACAGGGTGTACCGGTACGCCCTAAGTCCTTAAGGGGTTAAGGCCATCAGCTGAAGCTCAACAGAAGATGGGTGTTGCAACCGGACAACGACCCAAAGCAAAGAAGTAAATCAACAACAGAATGGCTTAAACAGAAGAAAATATGCCTTCTGGAGTGGCCCAGTCAGAGTCCTGACCTCATCCCGATTGAGATGCTTGGGCATGACCTCAAGAAAGCGATTCACACCAGACATCCAAAGAATATTGCTAAACTGAAACAGTTTTGTAAAGAGGAATGGTCAAGAATTACTCCTGACCGTTGTGCACGTCTGATCTGCAACTACAGGAAACGTTTGGTTGAAGTTATTGCTGCCAAAGGAGGTTCAACCAGTTATTAAATCCAAGTGTTCACATACTTTCTCCACCTGCACTGTGAATGTTTACATGGTGTGTTCAATAAAAACATGGTAACATTTAATTCTTTGTTTGTTATTAGTTTAAGCAGACTGTGATTGTCTATTGTTATGACTTAGATGAAGATCAGATCACATTTTATGACCAATTTGTGCAGAAATCCATATCATTCCAAAGGGTTGACATACTTTTTCTTGCAACTGTACATCATAACTAGGTAAGTTTATAACAAAGAATATGCACATTCAGTTAAAACAGCCTAAGAAACCATAGAGCACGTACATAAAAACTGTCAAAGGCAGTTTGTTGTAAAATTAAATTGGCTGTGTCATGAAACATATTCTCCATTTTTCAAGCCAGCACCTGGATCTGAATACTTTTTTAATTGCATATAATTAAAAATATAGTATAGGCAGTGAGCTATTCAATAAAATGGATCTGTATAGCGCCGCCTGCTGTTCTTTTCCTTATTTTTTGTCCTTCTCACTGAGGTGGTTAAATGTGCTCAGTTTAAATCGTTTACTGCCACCAGCCATATGTTCTGTTAGAAGCTGTGACAGTTACAGGAAGACAGCTGCAGCAGAAAGGACATCATCCCTGAGCTGCCAAGCCAAAGATAATCTAGCAGAACAATTGTAGCAATGAATGGAGAGATCTCTGGATCCATGTGAGTTACAGGGCTGGTTCTAGCTTTGTTAGAAAGGTATTGTCATGTCCTATATCAGGAATGCTCAACTTGCAGCCCTCCAGCTGTTGCAAAACTACAACTCCCTGCATGTCTGGACAGCCTACAGCTATTAGGGCATGCAGGGATTTGTAGTTTTGCAACAACTAGAGGGCCGCTGGTTGAGCATCCCTGTCCTATATGAGTTTCATTTTTTACGTCAATCATGGCATAACACCTTTAAGGCTGGAAATCATGTGCACACTTGTGACATATTTCTTAAATGTTCAGCTGCTAGATGTTACAGTTTCTTTTATGTTCACTAGTTTTCAGTTTTGCAGCATGGTGTGTACTTTATATTAACCAGGGCAGAAGGCAGAAAAGTGATGGTGCTTAGAGATGAGCGAATTTCTCAAAAATTCGATTCGGTCGGTTCACCGAATTTTCCAAAACGATTCAATCTGAATTAATTTGTGGCGAATCGCATTATAAAACTTCTATTTTCTGGCTGCAGAGAGCCTATATAATGGTGTAGAACACTGTGCCCTGGAGCAACACGCATAGGGGGTCTGCTGTGGTAGTGAAACAATACTGTGAGTCAGTATGACATGCAGATGACACTCTTAGAATCACTGCACACTTCCCTTCTTTGGGCAGTCACTGGGCCAAAACTGACCAAATAACTCAAGTGTGAACTTACAGTTCGATGTTAGCATCAGGTATAAAGAAGGCCCAATATCCTACTATAGCATGAAAGAGCACACTCCTTTTAGACTGTCGTCAGCGGATTCCACATAGATGTCTATAGAACCTGTTCTATTAAACGCTTATACAAGTAGAGAGCCCCTGACAGAGTGGAGACGGTGTCAGCAGTAAGTTTGTGTTGACATCACTGATTATTTTGCCCTTCCTCTGAACAATAACCCCCAAAGAACAGGAGTGGATCCAAAACAGAGATCACACGTGAATGGAATATTTACATGTCTTCTGTGTTTTGTACCCACTCCTGCTTTTGGCTACCAAATCATAAGCCAATTCTGATGGGGCCATACAGGCCTTACAGCTGCTACACAGACAGGATACGTTGTGTGTCTCATTTTTCCGTCCTTCTGACAGATCAGAAGAAGGGTCAAATAAATGATGATGTCAACCAGGCCAAAAAGGCAAAATAGTGGCCCAGTCATGAAGTGGGGAGGGTGGGAACAGCATGAGAAGTCCACAGAGTGGCCCAATGACATAGTGTGGAGGTGTCAGCAGCATCAGGAGACCACAGAGTGGCAAGTTGACATAGTGTGGAGGTGTCAGCAGCATCAGGCGACCACAGAGTGGCAAGGTGACATACTGTGGAGGTGGCAGCAACATCAGGAGATCACAGAGTGACCCGGTGACAGAGTGGGGTGGTGGGTGGCACTTACAGTACCCACTGACGATGGTGGGTCTAAGAAGGAGCACTTGGCATCAGATGTGTGGCATCAGGCTGGTGGCAGCATCAGAATAGTAGCTGAGGCAGGTAGCCAGAAGAAACCGGTCTCTTTTGTCAAGGTTTGGGTGAGGCAGCATGGATGATCTAGTCTCATGCATCAGGCATTGGTGGGTGGACACAATGGCTAATAAGCCCTTTTTCTTCTTCCCTACTAATACATGCCAAAAAAAGGCTTTAGAACATATAACTGCGGTCGTGAACGGCAAATAATGTTTTTTTTTGCAACTATTACATGCCAAAAGGGCTTTAATTTTGTCACTTCACCACACAACGGCTAATAAGCCCTTTTTCTTCTTCCCCACTAATACATGCCAAAAAAATGCTTTAGAACATATAAGTGCAGCCGTGAACGGCAAATAATACTTTATTTTTGCCAATAATACACGACAAAAAGGGCTGTAATTTTCTCACTTCAACACACAATGGCTAATAAGCCCTTTTTTTTAACCCACTAATACACAACAAAAAAAGGCTTTAGAACATATATATATATACAAACCGGATTCCAAAAAAGTTGGGACACTATACAAATCGTGAATAAAAACTGAATGCAATGATGTGGAGGTGCCAACTTCTAATATTTTATTCAGAATAGAACATAAATCATGGAACAAAAGTTTAAACTGAGAAAATGTACCATTTTAAGGGAAAAATATGTTGAATCAGAATTTCATGGTGTCAACAAATCCCCAAAAAGTTGGGACAAGGCCATTTTCACCACTGTGTGGCATCTCCCCTTCTTCTTACAACACTCAACAGACGTCTGGGGACCGAGGAGACCAGTTTCTCAAGTTTAGAAATAGGAATGCTCTCCCATTCTTGTCTAATACAGGCCTCTAACTGTTCAATCGTCTTGGGCCTTCTTTGTTGCACCTTCCTCTTTATGATGCGCCAAATGTTCTCTATAGGTGAAAGATCTGGACTGCAGACTGGCCATTTCAGTACCCGGATCCTTCTCCTACGCAGCCATGATGTTGTGATTGATGCAGAATGTGGTCTGGCATTATCTTGTTGAAAAATGCAGGGTCTTCCCTGAAAGAGATGACGTCTGGATGGGAGCATATGTTGTTCTAGAACCTGAATATATTTTTCTGCATTGATGGTGCCTTTCCAGACATGCAAGCTGCCCATGCCACACGCACTCATGCAACCCCATACCATCAGAGATGCAGGCTTCTGAACTGAGCATTGATAACAACTTGGGCTGTCCTTGTCCTCTTTGGTCCGGATGACATGGCGTCCCAGATTTCCAAAAAGAACTTCGAATCGTGACTCGTCTGACCACAGAACAGTCTTCCATTTTGCCACACTCTATTTTAAATGATCCCTGGCCCAGTTAAAACGCCTGAGCTGGTGGATCTTGCTTAGAAATGGCTTCTTCTTTGCACTGTAGAGTTTCAGCTGGCAACGGCGGATGGCACGGTGGATTGTGTTCACTGACAATGGTTTCTGGAAGTATTCCTGAGCCCATTCTGTGATTTCCTTTACAGTAGCATTCCTGTTTGTGGTGCAGTGTCGTTTAAGGGCCCGGAGATCACGGGCATCCAGTATGGTTTTACGGCCTTGACCCTTACGCACAGAGATTGTTCCAGATTCTCTGAATCTTCGGATGATGTTATGCACAGTTGATGATGATAGATGCAAAGTCTTTGCAATTTTTCGCTGGGTAACACCTTTCTGATATTGCTCCACTATCTTTCTGCGCAACATTGTGGGAATTGGTGATCCTCTACCCATCTTGGCTTCTGAGAGACACTGCCACTCTGAGAAGCTCTTTTTATACCCAATCATGTTGCCAATTGACCTAATTAGTGTTAATTGGTCTTCCAGCTCTTTGTTATGCTCAAATTTACTTTTTCCAGCCTCTTATTGCTACTTGTCCCAACTTTTTGGGATTTGTTGACACCGTGAAAATTGGAATCAACGTATTTTTCCTTTAAAATGATACATTTACTCGGATTAAACGTTTGATCTGTCATCTACGTTCTATTACAAATAAAATAGTGACATTTGCCATCTCCACATCATTGCATTCAGTTTTTATTCACAATTTGTTTAGTGTCCCAACTTTTTTGGAATCCCGTTTGTATAACTGCACCGCACAAGGACTAATAAGACCCCAATAACAAGAACGGTTTGCTGGAATTACAGGGGTATTGCAAACCTGAAATGAGCAGCAGTATAATGGCAATTTGGATCCCCAGTCAGTGCAGCAAGGTGTAATAGGATTGTTCCTATTACCCAGGTTGTAACCTCCCCAACTGAACCCAGTTCTGCTTCAATACTGTGGAATAATTCCTCCTTATCCTTTCCGTACACTTCTAATGCTCTTTCCCTGAACTTCTATTGAGCAAAATATAAGTTTTCAAGTCTTTCCTAGCTCTGTCCCGAGGGCCTGCTAACGTCTATCTCCCTGCACTAAGTACACTGAAAAATGGCTGAATCCAAGATGGCTGAGGCTATTTATAGGGCTGTGACATCACAGGGCTGTCTGGCTGCTGATTGGCTGCATGCATGGCATTGTGGGTGATCCCGCCTTTCCAGAGATCCTTGCTCCATCTCCTAACATGTGCAGCAGCCACTTTAGGAAAAAATGCAATTTGTTACCACAAAGCGTGAGGAAATTCGGATTCGGTGCGAATCGAATAATTCCTGAAATTTGGATCAAATTCCACTTTGTCAGCTTCAATTCGCTCACCTCTAGTGGTGCTGCTCGTATCAAGGAAATATTATGAGACAGGTTGTTAGATTCAAATCACTTCATTATTGGCAACATCATGCATTTTGGGTCTGGACTAGCCCCATTGTCAAGTAAACCCTATATACAAGTACGAGTATAGCGTAAAAAGGTTTGTCAGTCAAGATGATTCTCTCTATGTGCACTTCTCCTTTCCTATTACTTACTTCAGATGTGGCATTTTAAAAAAGCTTTAAAAAAAATGTCAAACGGCCTAAACCAGGTCAGATCAACCATGGACAAGTAGCAGATGTGACATTTTAGTTAGTTTTGGCATTTAAGAGATAGCCTACTAAAGCTCCATAGTCTAGAACACAACGGAATTTCTGTGACAAAAGTAAAGAATATGGTTAGTAAATTTTACACCAGAAAGGTAGGAAATGTGTTCTAATCCCAACATATTATTCTGTTTATAAAAGTAACCTTGTATATAGAGGTAAACTTGGAGCATATTACACAGTCACTATGGCACAGTTGCACATTTTATACTGTCTGCTTAAAATAGAACTGGCTATGTATTATTTATATCATTCATTGTTTGATTGTGTTGAGAAAAGAAAATGTTCCCACTTGAGACAATGACAGTCTTAAAGGGTCACAATAGAGTCACTGGCGGTTTGGCAGGTTCATCAGATTGATGTTTGAGAATAGATGTGCATGCTATTGCTACCTCTATATTGTTTGAATTCCATTTATTTCCCTTTGCTTATATACTATATTATTAGACTAACATTCTGCAGCTCTGTACATAGACTGTGATCACTAATTTCTTCTTGCCACAATCTACCATTATTTTTCTCCTACAGACTTACAGTACTAGGCTTATGTCATAGGAAGCCAATTAATTTACCAGTATTTATTAACAGTAAGTATGGGACAAAACTCAACAAACATGCCTCTGTCGGCAATGACAACTGATCATTGGGGGATAGCCTGACCTGCGTCAATCAGATGGATGTTTTTCAGAGGAAGCATCATAAAACCACTTTCTAGTAGGCATTAGTGTTGGGCGTGAATATTCGAATCACGAATTTTAATCGCGAATATCGGCACTTCGATAATTTGCGAAGATTTAGAATATAGTGCTATAGCTTCGTATTCACGAATATTCTAGATTTGTTTTTCATCAGTAACCTCCCTTCTTGCTTGTGGGCCAATGAGAAGGCTGCAATGTCTTTGTCTGAGCTTAGCAACATCCCTAGCAACCAATAGGAAAGTTGCCTACCCCTTACTATATAAGAACCTCCCCAGCAGCCATTTTCTGTAGTTTTATGCAGTATCATTTACTGTTTAATTACATTAGATAGATAGTTAGATAGCTTATATATATAATACAGATAGTTAGTGGGTGATAGTCAGTGTAGGTTATATCGTGATATAGTGTAGCTGATAGGTTCTGCTGTCCATACATACATGCTACAGACATAGTGCTGTGATGTCACAAGTTCATGACAATATTTAGTGCACCAATCAGTAATATGTAGTCAGACCAGTTAAAATGTGAAGTTGCATGTATTGCGCAAAAATATGCACATCAATAACTGCCGATTTGCGCAGTCGCAAATATATTGGATCACTCTATCTGCATATAAAGCCATTTTTAATGTTCTGCCAAGCCAACCATTTTCTCCAGTCTCAGGAAACTTCTAGCAGCTTGGAAAATGTAGCAACAGTGACCCACACCTGTATTGTGCGCTCAATACACGCATATTACATTGCCGATTTTCACACTCAAGAAAATAATTGCAAATTCTAGAATTTGCGAATATATGATGACTATTCGCCCAAATATTCGCGAAATATCGCAAATTCGAATATTGCCCCTGCCGCTTATCACTAGTAGGCATGCAGGCCTGATGATGCAATCTATAAATGGTGCTTTTCCATCACACTGCCAGATATAGAAGTGTGATTCATCACTCCACAGAAGATGTTTCCATAGAGTGATGGTGTGCTTTCACCCCAACCAACGCTTGACATGGTGCTTGGTGATTTAAGGCTTGCCTGCAGCTGCTCATCCATGGAAACCCATGCCATGACGCTCTCGGAGCACAATTGTTGTGCTGATGCCAGAGGAGGTTTGGAGCTCTGCAGTTATGGAGTCAGAAGAACGTTGGCGTTGACTCTGCACCTCAGTACTCAGCGACCCCCGCTCTGTAACACTGTGGGGTCTGGCACTTCATGGCCGAGATACTGTGCTTCCTAAATGCTTCCACTTTACAATAATACCACTTATAGTAGATAGTGTGATATCTAAGAGGGAAGAAATTTCATAAACTGGCTTGTTACAAAGGTGACATCTAGTGTTGATCGAGCATGCTCGGCCAAGCACCCGATGACACGTGGTTTGGCTCAATGTTAGTCAGGGAGAGCTGTGCTGTAGAAGGGACAGATAGTGTAGGGAATTGATTCAATTGAATGTAATTTTTTTTGATAGGCAGGGTTGGTGTTAGAGACCCAAAAGTCCTTTTAAGGACTATTGTTGTGTCTGGCAGCAATATATATTTTTAACGCAACCTGCACTAAATTGCGTGCAATTGTTTGGCCGCTGCATTACCGCAGCGACATTACCTGTGCTACATCTCACGTATAACGTTCGCGCATCTGAAATATCAGTGACATTCAGTGTAATTTTTTCACCGCTGGTGACAGCAACATTACCTGCGCTACATCTCCTATATAACGTTAGCGCATCCGAAATATCAGTGACATTCAGTGTAAATTTTTCACCGCTGGTGGCAGCGACATGGCCTGCGCTACATCTCACGTATAACGTTAGCACATCCGAAATATCAGTGACATTCAGTGTCATTTTTTCGCTGCTGGTGACAGCGACATTACCTGCGCTACATCTCCTATATAACGTTAGCGCATCCGAAATATCAGTGACATTCAGTGTAAATTTTTAGCTGCTGGTGGCAGCGACATTACCTGTGCTACATCTCCTGTATAACGTTTGCCTATCCTAAATATCAATGACATTCAGTCAAATTTTTTCGTTGCTGGTTGCAGCGACATTACCTGTGCTACATTTCCTATATAACGTTAGTGCATCCGAAATATCAGTAACATTCAGTGTCATTTTTTCGCCGCTGGTGGCAGCGACATTACCTGCGCTACATCTCCAGTATAACGTTAGCACATCTGAAATATCAGTGATATTCAGTCAAATTTTTTCGCTGCTGGTGTCAGTGACATTACTTGTGCTACATCTCCAGTATAACGTTTGCCCATCCGAAATATCAGTGACATTCAGTCTAATTTATTTGCGCATACACTAACAAAATCTGCGCTACTGTACGTGGGACATACTTGCAAGCATATATACCATTTAATATGCGGAAGGCGAGCAGTAAGGGATGGGGAAGTGGCCGTGCTGCTGATGGTGCACGCACAGGCCGTGGCCCTGTGCGGTGAAACTGTGCTATGCTGCCAGAGCACAAGAAACACACTCATCCACGATACCTAGCTTCATGTCCCAGTTTGCAGGGCAGCGCAGGACACCACAACGTCACACCGGTGCAACCAGGTGGTCGGTTGGATTGCAGCAGATAATGCTTCCAGTCGGTTAAGAACCACCCTGTCTTCCACAAAGTCCAGTCTCAGTAGCCAAGAGTCTGGTCAACAGAATCCTCGCCCTGATCCTCCTTCGTCCCACCATGAAGAGTCTTTGCAAACAAGTGATCCCTCACTCGGATTTTCCGACGAGCTCTTTCATCACCATTCCTTAATTTGGGCCATCCCGCCAAGCCCGCTTAAAGAGGGACATGAGGAGATCTTGTGCCCTGATTCCCAAACTCTTGAGCATCCACAGTCAGAAGAAGATGGTGGTGGGGAACAACAATTAGTGTTTCACGAGGTCGATGATGAGACACAGTTGCCAATAAGTCAACCGCAGCTAGTGTCTCAAGAGGTTTATGATGAGGATGAGACACAGTTGTCAATAAGTGAGGTTGTTGTTAGGTCAACAAGTCAGGAAGATGACCAGAGTGAGGAAGTGGAAGAGGAGGTGGTGGATGATGAAATCACTGACCCAACCTGGGAAGTTGGCAAGCCAAGCGAGGACAGCAGTGCAGAGGTGGAGGGATCTGCAGCACCGCAACAGGCTGGAAGAGGCAGTGGGGTGGCAAAAGCCAGAACCAAACATGCCCGCAACTGTGCCCCGGAGCACCCCCTTGCAGAAATTTCCCTTGCCAAGGGGTAGGTGTCCGTTATCTGGTGCTTTTTTGATGAAAGTGCAGACCATAAAAGAATTGTCATTTGCAACATGTGTCGTACCAAAATGAGCAGGGGCATGAACATTAGCAACCTCACCACCACCAGCATGATCCGCCACATGGCACCAAAGCACCCTAATGGGTGGGCCGAATGCCTGGGTCCACAATCAGTGTTTGCGGGTCACACCACTTTGTCCTCTTTCCCTGTGTTACGTGCTGGCCAATCCCCTGTCCAAGACGCAGGTCCGGATGCCTCCAGACCTGCACCTGGACTTTCGCAAGCACCATCAGCTAGCACATCCACTTCTGTGTCCCAGCGCAGCATACAGATGTCCATACCCCAGGCCTTTGAACGAAAGCGCAAATACCCAGCCACCCACCCACAGGCCATAGCACAAAATGCGCACCTTTCCAAATTGCTGGCCCTGGAAATGTTGCCATTTAGGGTTGTAGACACTGAGGATTTCCGCAGCCTGATGGTGGCGGCCGTCCCTTGTTACTCATTCCCCAGCTGCAACTATTTTGCCCTGTGCGCCATCCCCGCCTTACACCAGCATGTGTCCCGTAACATTACCCGTGCCCTGACTAACCCAGATATTGTGCTTGTGGCCAGGGATGCTACATTTCCCTCACGGCACACTGGGTGAACGCTGTGGAGGCCGGGAGCGAGTCGTACCCCAGGATGGCACAGGTGCTCCCGACGCCAAGGTTTGCGGGCCCTACTTCCATCAGGATTTCCGCCACCACCTACATTAGTGGCTGCAGCCACCCTTCTCCCCCTCCTCCTCCACTTCCACCTCTGAATTGTCATCTTGCAGCCCCAGTCAGCCATCAGTCAGTATCTGGAAGCAGTGTAGAACTGCAGTGGGGAAGCGGCAACAGGCCATGCTGAAACCTTTTTGCTTAGGTGACAAACAGCACACTGCCGCAGAGCTGTGGCAGGGTATAAGGGACCAGACTGAGCTGTGGCTCACGCCACTCAACCTACAATCAGGCATGGTTGTGTCTGATAATGGCCTTGGTGGCGGCTTTGGAGCTCGGCAAGCTCACACACATACCATGCCTAGCCCACGTGTTAAACTTAGTGGTTCAGCGGTTTCTCAAAACCTACCCCAATTTGCCTGAGCTACTGGTGAAGGTGCGCCACGTGTGTGTCCATTTCCGAAAGTCATCTACAGCTGCCGCCGGTCTGGCAGCACTGCAGCAGCGCTTGCAATTGCCAGCTCCCCGACTGTTGTGCGATGTGAGCACGCGCTGGAACTCCACGTTCCACATGTTGGCTAGGCTTTGTGAGCAGCAGAGGGCAGTAATAGAATACCAGCTGCAACAAGGTCTTCGCCTTTCCAGTCAGCTGCCGCTCTTCACAAGCGAGGAGGGGGCATGTATGTCTGACCTCTGTGAGGTTTTACGCAACTTTGAGGAATCAACACAGATGGTGAGCGTAACTATCCTACTTCTGTGTCTACTGAAACACTCGCTGCTCACAATGAAGGCGGACACTTTGCATGTGGAAGAGGTGGAAATGGGGGAAGACAATTATCTAGCCATAGATAATTTCATCTTCTCAGTGCAAATTGGATGAGGATGAGCAGTAGTGTTGATCACGAATATTCGAATTTCGAATTTTTATCGCGAATATAGGTACTTTGAAAATTAGCGAATATTTCGAATATAGTTATATATATTCGTAATTTAGAATATTCAAATTTATTTTTCGATTTTTTATCTTTTTTTTTCGATTTTTTTTATTTTTTTTTATCAGTACACTGCTTCTAGCTTGTGGGCCAATTAGAAGGCTGCAATATACTTGACTTGAGGAGTAGTAATGTTTGCGAATTTTGCTCTATATTAGTTTTTTTTTAATATTCGCTATATTGCTATATATTCTTGTTTTAGAATATTACGAATATTCGAAAAAACTAAGTTATAGCAATATAGAGAATATTCGAAAAAAATCGAAGATAGGGCAATTTAGCTAATATAGTGCTATAATCTTCTTTGTCTAATAGTTGTAAGTTGAAAAATTCTCAATAAAAAATTCGAATCCGAGAATTCGAATTCCGAAAATTCGCATATTACACAATCATTACCTTTCCGAATTTTCGAGTAAAAAAAAAAATCGTGAATTTTCGAATTTGCGAATATTCGACGAATATTCTACAAAATATTCGCAAAATGTCGCGAATTCGAATATGACCCCTGCCGCTCATCACTAATGAGCAGGAGACAGTTGCCTCCGCTTCAAAGGGTAGTACCCATAGCAGGTTTATTCCATTGGTTCAGAGTGGATAGGCAGAAGCGGAGGAAGAGGATGAGGAGATTGAGAGTCATCCTCCTGATGAGGACAGCGAAATCTTGTCTTTTGGGACTCTGGCACACATGGCTGACTTTATGTTATGCTGCCTTTCGCGTGACCCTCGTGTTGTACGCATTTTGGCCAACACCGCTACAAAGAGAACTTATCATCTCTCATTCCTGTGGTAGAGAGGACTAGCAAAATTGTGCAATACCAGAAGGTCCTTGTGGAAAACTTGCTCCAAAAATTTCCAGCTGACAATGCTGGCGGCAGAGTACGTAGTTCCTTGGGCAACCGAGGGGAGATGAGGGGAACACACAGCAGTTCCAACAGAGGCAGGGCAACACTCTCCAAGGCCTAGGACAGTTTCATGACACCCCGCAAGTACCCTCGCCCTGATGCGCGGCCTACTGTCACAAGGAGGGAAACATTTTGGAAGATGGTGAAGGAGTACGTAGCAGACCGTGTCTGCGTCCTCAATGATCCCCCTGTGCCTTACAACTATTGGGTATCCAAGCTGGACACATGGCAAGAACTGGTGCTCTATGCCTTGGAGGTGCTGGCCTGCCCTGCCGCCAGCATTTTGTCAGAGCAGGTATTTAGTGCTGCTGGGGACATAATAACCGATAAGCAGATTGCCCCTGACTTCTCTACTCCACCAGAGAAAAGCGGCTGAACATAAAGGCACTTTAAATGTGGCTTTTATGGTGCATTGAATTATTCCCATGCACCCCTTCCACCACAAAAAAGGGTAGTGAGGGGACACGACCACCGGCTCCCTGCACTTAATATGGACGGAGTCAGGGTCACCTAGAATCAAGCCAGCAAGGAAACACAATATATGAAAAGACTTATCTGAGTAAACAGCAGCAGCAGCCTCCAGCAGTGAACACTTCATCCAGGAAGTAGTATAAACCGCAAAGTGAGGCAGTATGGGAGGGAATATAAAGGGAGACGATTAGTCTAAATAGGTGACACCTGGGAGAAAAAAAGGAGATGACAAAGTGAAACCAAAACAAAGAACATCATGCAAGAGGTAGAGAAGGACGTCTGCCAGACCTTCTCACAGAACTGGCGGTGACAGCAAGATCAGTAGACCCTCACCCCTAATTTTTTAGATGGTCAGATCAGCAGCAGACCCTCACCCCTAATGTTTTAGATGGTCAGATCAGCAGCAGACCCTCACCCCATATTTTGTAGATGTTCAGCTCAGCAGCAGACTTTCACCCCCAATATTTTAGATGGTCAGCTCAGCAGCAGACCATCACCCCTAATGTTTTAAAGGGTCACCAGCAGGCCCTTGCTCCTAATGTTTTTGAGGGTCACCAGCAGGCCATCAATCATAATTTTTTAAGGGTGTGTATGATGCCCTCCTTTATGTGTAATAAAGGGTGTATTAGAGTGCCGGTTCCTTGTAATTTTTGGCAGCCCTTTCACTTAGTGCATAGGCTTTATGAGTGTAGGAGTCCCACTACCTGAACAATGGTACCACAGTGTGAATGAGGCCCTCCTTTATGTGATATACAGGTTGTATCGGAGTGCCTCTTCCTTGTAATTTTTAGCAGCACTTGCACTTCATATACAAGTAAATATACAGGAAAGAATGTTTCCTAACAATTTTTCCTCAAAAATTGATTTTATCTTCGGTTTTGTGCGTATTATTGTCAGTCTGTAAAAGTGGCGTACTACTCAGACAACATCATTCCCAGCAGCGACCTGGGAGTCCAAGATGCATCCAGACATCCTCCCCATGCTGTTCCCGAACCATTTCACTGGTGTTTCCATCAATTTCTGACCTATTCATGTGAAAGGAGAGAGAGGAGGGGAAACCCCCCCTAAAAAGAGTGTTAGTCGCAGACTCCCCTTATGTAGGATCCAAAAGAGGTCTTAAAATAACTACCGGTCAAAGAAAATAGGAACTACTAGTGTTTAGGCAGATGGTGAGAGGCTGCCGGAGGTGGCTGAATATGCAGCAGAAGCTGCTGCATATAGCAATAAGTAAGGGAAAGAAAAAGGAAAAGAAGAGCCCAGCCACAACAAGGGCGCCAGTCACCTAGATGAAATAATGTGGGAATAAAATAAGGCGAAAGAGAGAGTAAAATCCCGAAGGCTATTTATCCAAGGTTTTTATTATATAAAAGAATCGGTATATATAAGGATCGGACTGCGGTTCTTCCTGTGATTCTACAAGCGATCCTGGCGTGGGAGTTTAGCTTATGGGTGTCTTTAGCTTATCCCATAGACTATCTCCCCAGTGAAGTGAGTCACTCATACGTATACCTACTTTTACTTATGATTTTAATATGCTGTTATGCACTGATTGCTTTTACACACCAATTTTAATATACAGATCCTTATATATACCGATTATTCTATATCATGAAAACCTTGAATAAATATCCTTCGGGATTTTACTCTCTCTTTCACCTTATTTCATTCCCACATTATTTTATCTAGGTGACTGTCGCCCTTGTTGTGGCTGGGCTCTTCTTTTCCTTTTTGTTTCCCTTACTTTTCATGTGTACCAGACACCCTCCCCTCTTCAGAGCAGGGGGTGCCTGGTTTAATGCTCGGGTTCCCCCATTGACTTCCATTGTGCTTTGGTACTCGGTAGAGCACCCGAGTATCCCAAAGTGTTCTACTCGAGCAATCGAGCACTTTGGTGCTCGATCAAGACTAGAGACATCTTATTTTATACACCTGTGTCAGTAAGACTGAATGAAGCACCTGAATTCAGTGATTAAGACGTGTCTACTAATACATATAGAAAATAGTACAACATACATGATTTCTAACACCTGAAAACTTGCAACAACGCTGCAGAGTTTGGTTACACAGGTCTCTGCAAGTAGAATTTATTTATTTATTATGTTTGCCTTATGGATGTGCACCCATGACTATGATTATGTATAAGAATATGCCAGTCTAAACTTTCTTTTAATATTTATCTGAGGGTGGTGCCTCTTTTAGACTGAGCACACGCCCATCTGCCTGGAGCTTCTGAGCAAAGTACAAATGAAGCTGGTTCCTTCACTGCCCTGATAATGTGGACTTGGATAAGTCCAAGAGAGGTGGTATATTAGTGATAGGGACCCGTCCGCGGAAGCCATCTTGACGCGTGGTGGATGGGCCCGACACAAGTTTGATCAAAATGTGCGCTAAGAGCTTCCATTGATTCCAATAGTAGGTATAGTACTACTTGAATTTAGAATGATCCCCATTTCTCAGCTTTACTGCTTATATGTGTGTGCAATTATTATTATTTTTTTATTTATTATGTTTTCCTTATGGATGTGCACCCATGACTATGATTATGTATAAGAATATGGCAGTCTAAACTTTCTTGTAATCCAAGTAATACCAAACAGTTTTCTGATTTTGAGCTCCTCTGAGAGTAGTGTCAACTGAACTGAAAAACTGCTTTTACTTTTCAGCATTGATGATTCCATTATTTAATTCTGACCAAATGCAAACCCAGTTGCAGATATCCATTCCCAAGTCTGCAGGGAACTTCTGCTGTGCCTCACAGGTGCCTGCATATATTTAACCATGTAATTCCTGTGCTATCGCATTTCTGTTGTTAATTTAGGTGGACAATAACATAGCCTATAGCTCTATCTATTCTTCCACTGCGATAAAAAGAGAACTAATTGGAAATGAATGGACAAATACTTCAATGGGATCTCTTAGTATATGTTTTAAACAGATAGTTAAAAACTGTTGTGGATGTGCTAATTATGGTAGGTATCACATTATTAGGCCTCATGCACAGGGCCGTGTTCCGCGGCCGAGAGCGGTCCGTGGTAACCCGGCAAGGATTCCTGCTGACAGCAGGAGCGCACGGCGTCATTGGTTGCTATGACGCCGTGCGCTTCATGCAGCCGCTGCTGTACAGTAATACGTGCGCTTCTGCTGTCAGCAGGAATCCTTGCCGGGTCACTACGGACCGCTCTCGGCCGCGGAACACGGCCGTGTGCATGAGGCCTAATAATGTGAAGAGAGCAGGTATGTAGCTGTTGGAGGTTGCAGATGTAGCAGTTGCTGGCTGAGGGGACCCAAGGGCTCTTTCTGACACATAAGGAGACACTAGCATTATTAGTAGCACATGGTAATTGTGGGATGCCTGTTACAGATTCTGTATTGAGATATAGCAGCTTCAAGTTATGCTCTCAAGCATTTCTATAAGGAAACAATTTCAGATTATTGGCATTTTCCAGTGCTCCATAGCTTAGAGTTTGCATTTAAAAGAAAATTGGTGAATTGAGTTCAAAATATGAAATAATCATTACTCACCTCACTGATCCCACACTGCTGCCATCCCTTGCTTTCCGATTCCAGGCATCGGACTCGGCACACTGGCTAAAGTATAGTGCAATTATACTAGTAGTACTGTTCATAATTGTAACTTCTTGACATCCGCCATATATGTATGGCAGATGCAATGTCCATGATCAGCGGTAATGCCAATTACAGACTTTTAACCTCTCAGATTCCATGGTCAATTATGACAACAGCATCTGAGTGGCTAGTTACCGGGAGTGCTGTGCCCCCAGTGCCCAAACAGCTCCCCCGTATAGGAGAATGAGGGAGCCGTTCAGTTGTTATGACAGCCTCAGACCTTCTGAAGGCTCCTAGGCCTATCATAGCAATGTTCCTCAGGCAGGGCTTGATAGGAATGCTCTGATTTTCCCATAAAATGCAGTGGTAAATCATTGCAGTATATGGGAGAAGCAACCAGACAAGGGCATGTTAAAGTCCCATAGGAGGACTAAAAATAAGTGTAAATAAAGTGAAAAATGTTTTTAAAAATATAAAAAAATAAACATTGAAATCTCCTTCTTTCCTCATTTTACAAATAAAAACAAACAATAAGAAACATAAAGATCATTGTTATTGCCGTGTCCCAAAATGCCTTAACTATTGAAATTAGGGTTGAGCGAACCCAAACTGTAAAGTTCGGGGTCGTACCGAACTTTAGGATTTTTGGACCCCGGACCCGAACCCGAACATTTCCGTAAAAGTTCGGGTTCGGTGTTCAGAGCTTTCTTGGCACTTTTTGAAAGGCTGCACAGCAGCCAATCAACAAGCGTCATACTACTTGCCCCAAGAGGCCATCACAGCCATGCCTACTAATGGCATGGCTGTGATTGGCCAGAGCAGCATGTGACCCAGGCCCTATATAAGCTTGAGTCACGTAGCGCTGCACGTCACTCTGCTGTTACAAGTGT
Organism: Bufo bufo; assembly: GCF_905171765.1. NCBI lineage: Eukaryota > Metazoa > Chordata > Amphibia > Anura > Bufonidae > Bufo > Bufo bufo. Next base: position 508,883,923 of record NC_053389.1, on the reverse strand, counting down.
AGGGAGAGGATGCTGCTGGACTTGTGATTTCAGGGAGAGAATAGGAGAGAATCTAACTCAGCGATCTACCTAGAAATAGTTGTGTGGGTGCAGGGCACAATCGTTTTACCCTGCCCTGAGGCCATTGACCAAAAAAACAAAAACTTTTATAATTCTGTTAGTTAGGTGGGTGGCGGCAGCGGCCATTTTATGCATGCTCAGTGCACCAGCACTGCATCTGAGCTTTTGGGACATTGCAAATCACCATTTTAATGGGGCAAACTACAACATCTGTATTAGTCAGTGTGCAATTTAAGGTAGAAATACACCCATCATTTTCTGGGGTTTGAAAAAACACACTTTAAAAACAAAACAAAACAGTATTTTCCAGATCTGCAAGTGTTAAATTCAAGTTTAATATATACAGCATTTATATTCTGTTAGCAAAAAAATACTTTTTGGGCAATCTACAACATCTGTATTAGTCAGTGTGCAATTTAAGGTAGAAATACACCCATCATTTTCTGGGGTTTGAAAAACACACTTTTTTTTCCCAAAAAACTGTATTTTCCAGATCTGCAAGTGTTAAATTCAAGTTTAATATATACAGCTTTCATATTCTGTTACCAAAAAAAAACTTTTTGGGCAATCTACATCTGTATTAGTCAGTGTGCAATTTAAGGTAGAAATACACCCATCATTTTCTGGGATTTGAAAAACACACTTTTTTGACAAAAAAACACTATTTTCAGGCCTTGCAGCATCAGCACGTGTGAAATCACAGGCTTCTATACTGCTGTCAAATTCAGTTGTTAAACAAACACTCGTTTGGACACAAAAAAAATTGTTGGCAGCCTTTAATGCAGATGTCATTGTGAGATACACCCTTAATACATTTGGGTTACATTCAGAGATTTTAAATACCACCATTTGGTGCACCAATATTGAATTCAGCCCAACACTGGTTCAGACCGTGTGAGATACCTCCCTACATACAGGGGTTTGAATCAGGCATTAGAAATACAGCCATTTGAAATACAGCCATTTGAAATACAGCCATTTTGTGCAAAGATATATTTACTTCAGGCCTACAGTGGTTCAGGCCCTGTGAGATACTCCCTCTACATACAGGGGTTTGAATCAGGCATTTGAAATACAGCCATTTGAAATACAGCCAATTTGTGCAAAGATATATTTACTTCAGGCCTACACTGGTTCAGACCGTGTGAGATACCCCCCTACATACAGGGGTTTTAATCAGGCATTAGAAATACAGCCATTTGAAATACAGCCATTTTGTGCAAAGATATATTTACTTCAGGCCTACAGTGGTTCAGGCCCTGTGAGATACCCCCTCTACATACAGGGGTTTGAATCAGGCATTTGAAATACAGCCATTTTGTGCAAAGATATATTTACTTCAGGCCTACACTGGTTCAGACCGTGTGAGATACCCCCCTACATACAGGGGTTTGAATCAGGCATTAGAAATACAGCCATTTGAAATACAGCCGTTTTGGGCAAATAAATATTTACTTCAGGCCTACAGTGGTTCAGACCGTGTGAGATACCCCCCTACATACAGGGGTTTGAATCAGGCATTTGAAATACAGCCATTTAAAATACAGCCATTTGGGGCAAATAAATATTTACTTCAGGCCTACAGTGGTTCAGACCATGTGAGATACCCCCTCTACATACAGGGGTTTGAATCAGGCATTTGAAATACAGCCATTTGAAATACAGCCATTTTGTGCAAAGATATATTTACTTCAGGCCTACACTGGTTCAGACTGTGTGAGATACCTCCCAACAAACAGGGGTTTGAATCAGGCATTAGAAATACAGCCATTTAAAATACAGCCATTTTGGGCAAAGAAATATTTACTTCAGGCCTACAGTGGATCAGACCGTGTGAGATACCCCCTCTACATACAGGGGTTTGAATCAGGCATTAGAAATACAGCCATTTGAAATACAGCCATTTTGGGCAAAGAAATATTAAATTTAGGCCTACACTGGTTCAGACCGTGTGAGATACACCCTTTACATACTGTCGTTCTATTCTACTATTAATTTAACACCCATTTAGGGCAAGATCCTAAATTTGAAAAATATGAGGAGAGCGTCAAATAAGGGACGTGGCCCAGGTCGTGGTGCTGCTGGTGAAGCTCCTGTTGCAGGGAGAGGACGTGGTCGATCTGTGCCAGCTACACGCACAAGTGAAACCCCTTCGTCAGGTGCGAGTAGGCGACAAAACCTGCAGCGGTATTTGGTCGGCCTAATGCTGCTCTACGAATGGAGAGGCCTGAACAAGTACAGGCGATAGTAAATTGGGTTGCTGACAGTGGATCCAGTTCCTTCACATTGTCTCCCACCCAGTCTCCTGCTGAAAGACCACAGTTGGCACCTCCAGCCGATGTCCATCAGTCTTTCACCTCACCCCCTTGCAAATCAACCAAGAAGTCTGAGCCCCAAGTCATGCAGCAGTCTCTTCTGCTTTTTGATGACTCTGTTAGCAGGGTTTCCCAGGGCTATCCACTTAGCCATGCCCCAGAAGTGGAAGAGATTGAGTGCACCGATGCCCAACCACTTATTTTTCAAGATGAGTACATGAGAGGACCATCGCAGGGGTCAAGATGAAACACAGGTGCCAACTGCTGGGGCTTTCGAAAGTGTGCAGACCGACAAGGAAGTCAGGGGTCAAGACTGGGTGGAAGATGATGTGGAGGACAATGAGGTCCTTGACCCCACATGGAATCAAGGTCATGCGAGTGACCTATGTAGTTCAGAGGAAGAGGCGGTGGTCGCACAGAGCCACCAGCACAGCAGAAGAGGGAGCAGGGTGCAAAAGCAGAGCGGCCGTCCTCTAGACAGTACGCCTCCTACTGTCCACCGCAGCAAGGGACCGAGCACACCAAAGCCAGCTCCAAGGAGTTCCCTGGCGTGGCATTTCTTCAGACAATGTTCTGACGACAAGACACGAGTGGTTTGCACGCTGTGCAATCAGAGCCTGAAGCGAGGCATAAACGTTCTCAACCTGCATAACAAGGCATTTAAGTGCAAAGCACGAGCTGCAGTGGAGTAGACACCTCAAAAACCAAGAAAGGTCTCTGGCTCCTTCTGCTTCCTCTTCTGCTGCAGTCTCGGCCTCTTCATCCACCTCTGGAGTGACAGTGCCACCTGGCACCCCACAAACAGAAGATCTGCCAGCAACATCAACACCTGGGTCACCAAGCATCTCCACAATGTCCCACAGAAGCGTTCAGCTCTCCATATCCCAAACGCTGGAGAGGAAGAGGAAGTACCCCCCTACCCACCCGTGATCCCTAGCCCTGAATGCCAGCATTTCTAAATTACTTGCCTTTGAAATGCTGTCATTCCGTCTGGTGGAGACGGATAGTTTTAAAGGCCTTATGGCGGTGGCTGTCCCACAGTACGTCGTTCCCTTCACAACCAAGTAGGGGACAAAATCAGGTGTGCACTGCGCAACGCTATCTGTGGCAAGGTGCACCTGACTACGGATACGTGGACCAGTAAGCACGGTCAGGGCTGTTATATCTCCATAACAGCACACTGGGTAAATGCAGTGGCGGCTGGGCCTGAGGCGGAGAGCAGTTTGGCGCATGTCCTTCCACCACCGAGGATTGCAGGGCGCTTCAGTTTGCCTCCTGTTGCTTCCTCCTCCTACTCTGCTTCCTCATCCTCTACCAGCTCCTCATCCGGTCAGCGTAACACCTTCACCACCAACTTCAGCACAGCCAGGGGTAAATGACAGCAAGCAGTTTTAAAACATATCTGTTTGGGGGACAAACCCCACACCGCGCAGGAGCTGTGGACGGGCCTTGAACAACAGACCGATGAGTGGTTTGTGCCAGTCAGCCTCAAGCCCTGGTGGTGTGCGATAATGGGCGAAATCTCATAGCAGCTCTGGGACTAGCCGGTTGGTGCTGAATTTGGTGGTGCAGAGATTCCTTAAAAATTACCCCGACATGTCAGAGCTGCTGCTTAAAGTGCGGGCTGTCTGTGTGCGCTTTCGGCGTTCTCACCCTGCTGCTGCTCGCTTGTCAGCGCTGCAGCGTAACTTTGGCCTTCCCGCTCACCGCCTCATATGCAACGTGCCCATAAGGTGGAACTCCACCTTGCACATGCTGGCCAGACTGTGTGAGCAGCAGCAGGCGATAGTGGAGTTTCAGCTGCAGCACGCACGGGTGAGTCGCTCGGCGGAACAGCACCACTTCACCACCAATGCTGGGCCTCCATGCGAGACCTGTGTTCCTTGTTGCGCTGTACTCCACCAACATGGCCAGTGCCGATAACGCCGTTCTCAGCGTTACTATCCCACTTCTATGCCTCCTTGAAAAAACCCTCCTGGCGATGATGGAAGAGGATGTGGCACAGGAGGAGGAAGAGGGATCATTGCGTAGGGTTTCCGGCCAGTCATTCCCAAGTGGCTCCGAGGGTGGGTTCCTGCACCCACAAACCCAAGATACACAATTTTCCAGCCAGGGCACAGTTCTGGAGGATGAGGAGGTGGAGTATGAGGAGGAGATGGAGGAGGAGGAACCATGTTCACAGCAGGGTGGCACCCAGACCAGCTCATGGCCATCACTGGTGCGTGGATGGGGGGATACAGAGGACACAGACGATACACCTCCCACAGAGGACAGCTTTTCGTTGCCTCTGGGCAGCCTGGCACACATGAGCGATTACATGCTGCAGTGTCTCCGCAACGACCGCCGAGTTGCCCACATTCTAACTTGTGCTGATTACTGGGTGGCCACGCTGCTGGATCCCCATTACAAGGACAACGTACCGTCCTTAATTCCGTCACTGGAGCGTGATCGTAAGATGTGCGAGTACAAGCGCACGCTGGTAGACGCGCTGCTGGTGGCATTCCCACCTGACAGCGGGGGCACAGTAGAAGCAAAAGGCAAAGGCAGAGGACGAGGAAGAGGTCGCCAATGCAGCTGGGGCACCGCGAGCACCTAAGAAGGCAGGGTTAGCATGGCTGAAATGTGGAAAAGCTTTGTCAGCACGCCACAACAACCAGCACCACCAGCTGATATGGAACATCTTAGCAGGAGGCAGCCTTTCACCAACATGGTGGAGCAGTATGTGTGCACACGCCTACACGTACTGAATGACGGGTCTGCCCCCTTCAACTTCTGGGTCTCCAAATTGGGCACATGGCCTGAGCTTGCCCTTTACGCCTTGGAGGTGCTGGCCTGCCCTGCAGCCAGCGTATTATCTGAACATGTGTTTAGCACGGCAGGGGGCGTCATCACAGACAAGCACAGCCGCCTGTCCACAGCCAATGTGGACAAGCTCACGTTCATTAAAATGAACCAGGCATGGATCCCTCAGGACTTGTCCATACCTTGTGCAGAATAGACATGTATACCGGCACTAAGCAGCCATTGTTATACTGCAGCGCAATTGCTCATGTTTGTATTTTGGATATTTCACACTCTTTTGGAGTGTACCTTAATTTTACAAAATTAAATTAAAACCAAAAACCTGTGTTGGCTATCTCGTCCTCCTCCACCGCTGCTTCCACCTACTCCGCTGTGTCCACCGCCTCCTCAAACTCCTACTCCATATGGAACTCCACCTCATAAATCCATTTTTTTTTGTACATGTTTTATTTTATATAATTTCACTACTTTGTCATTTACATTTTAGGGTGAAATTCACCAATTTTGGTGTGTATAGTACCACTGCTATACCTAGTGGAACGGTAAAAAAAATGTCAAAAATTGTCAGTTACATTTTCTGCCGAAATTCACCAATTTTTGGGTGTAATATACATACCCTCCTCTACCTAGTTGACAGCTTAATAAATTTCAATAATCTTTCTGTTACATTCTTAGGTTGACATTATACAATTTTTTTAGACGTGAATAAACACCTGCTATGCATAGGTGACAGGGAATAAAATTTTATAAATTATTCAGTAATTAATGCACACCACATCCTTACATTCAATGCTTAAACTTTGAAAAGTTGTCACACTTTTATGCTTTAATAATTTCTCCCATATTTCAACTCTAATTTTAAATTTGAAAAAATTGATCCTCCCTTAAATTTGGTCTCTTTTTCTCACACTCCCTCTCCGGCCTGGAACCCCGATTCCCAGCCACCCGTAATTACCATGGTAGGCGCATAAAAGAACATGGAAAGTTGATAGAGCAGATATCAAATTGGATCGTGAACATCATGGGGATGTGCGACATGGTGGGGCAGTAAGTGTGCACACGCCTACATGAACTGACTGACAGGGGTCAGCCCCTGCAACTTCTGGGTCTCCAAATTGGGCACATGGCCTGAGCTTGCCCTTTACCCCTTGGAGGTGCTGGCCTGCTCTGCAACCAGTGTATTGTCTGAACGTGTGTTTAGCATGACTGGAGGGGGTTATCACAGGTTATATTTCCCAATGTTTTGGGGTGTACCCTCATTTTAAAAATAAAATTTAAAACCAAAAACCAGTGTAGGCTACCTCCTCCTCCACCGCCGCTTCCACCGCCACCGCCACATCCACCGCCTCCTCAACCTCCTACTCCATATGGACCTGGTCCTCCTAGATCAAGATTATTATTTTTTATTTTTACGTATTTTATGTTATTTAAAGTCATTTCCCTATCCACATTTGTTTGCAGAGCACTTGCCATGCTCTTAACCACATTTTGACGCCATTGGCAGCCCTCTAGCCATTTCCATGACATTTATACACGCATTTTAGTGCTCAAAAGTTCGGGTCACCATGGACTTCAATGGGGTTCGGGTCAAGTTCGGTTCCCGAACTCGAACTTTTTTCAAAAGTTCGTCAGAACCCGTTGAACCCGAACATCCAGGTGTCCGCTCAACTCTAATTGAAATACAAATGTATTTATCCTGTACGTTGAATGGTGTAATTTAAAACTGGCAATTTGCCTTTTTTTTTTTGCTACTTGACCTCACAAAAATATGAATAAAAAGTGCTGAAAAATGTCATACATACCCCAAAATGTTATTAATAAAAATACAGATAACCCCACTAAAAATGAGCCCTGCACAGCTCTGTAGATGTAAATATAAAAAGTTATGGGGGCTAGAATATGGTGATAAAACAATTAAAACTTTGAAAAAATTTATTTTCTTTTTAAGTATTAAAACACAAGAAAATCTATGAAAAATGTGGCATTGCTGTGATCGTACTGACATGCAGAATTAAGTTTTCTGCATAGGGAACTCCATAAAAACTAAACTCATAAAACTATGTCAGAATTTTTTTTTTTTTTAACCACCCGATTTAAAATTTAACTTAAAGTTTAATTTAGAAAAGCATGTTATAAATGGATTGTATGTTTTCAGGGCTGGGGTTCTGCTGTTTTTGCCCTGTTAGCCTCAAACAAGATTTGAAAATAACAACCAGGCAGGATCAGGATGCTAACTGGGCCTATTTCCCTGAATCAATGGTATTTACGACCTTAGAGGGGTTATCCTATCATCACATTTATGGCATATCAATAGGACATACCATAAATGTCCAATAGACTCATGTCTCACCTCTGGGCTTTGCTCCTGTCTCAAGATTGAGGCCACACCATGAATAGAAAGCAAGCCACACATGCACATGTGCAGCGTCCTCACCATTCGCTACCATGGGATTGCATATTCTCAAAAAAATGGCAGGCCCCATCTTCAGATGGGAACAGGTCCCTGGGATGGGACTCAACCTGTTGGACATTTATAGCATATACAAATGATATGCCATAAATGTCCAAGATGAGGATACTTTTAACATGGGGCCGGTGACGGGTGCTTCCTTCGCAGCACCGCCGGCACCCTGCGCAATTAGAGGGACAGGGACATAGCCTACGTCCTCGTCTCCATGACAGAAGGCAAGCTGCAGGAGAGCCGAGTGCCGATAATGATGATCGGTGCTCAGCTGAGTTGACCTGCTGTGAGTCACATGACGATGGCCGCGTCATGTGACTCACCAGCCAGGACTATTTAAACAGACAACCTGCGCGCCACATGTTGCCTGTGAATAAGGTCTTTTCATTTACCAAGTTCTCTGTATTGGTTTGCATTGTACCTTGACCTCGGCTCCGTTTCCTTGACCCTGCTTCTGCTGTTTCCTCTGAATTGACATGACCTCCTGGCATTCGGACCTCGGCTAGTGTTTGTTGTGATTTGGTTATTCCTTTGTACTGACGTGACCTCCTGGTACTGACCTCGGCTTGTTTTGACCTTGCTTACTCTTTTATATGTATCTTTTGTCCTGCATTTACCCCTCCGTGCTTGCCTGTCACATTGTTTATTATTTTCTCCAGTTTCATTGTTCCCTTTAAGGCCCAGCACGTACTCAGTTTAGGGAATGTCGTCCAGTTGTACACCGTCGCCTAGAGTGGACCGTGCAAGTAGGTAGGGACAGAGGTGTGGGTTGAGCTCAGGGCTATGCACGCTCTCCCCTTCGGTGACAATACTCCTATAGGATGCGACTACAACTGAATATGGCAGCGGCGGGACAGGGAGCCTTACTTGGCTCCCTGGCCTTCCACTTGGTGCCCGATTCGTGATGATGTCAGTAGACACTAAGTGGTCAAAAGATGGCTCAGAAACATTGGGAGGTGAATATGCTATACTGGGTGCAGTGGGAGCTTCTTTTTTATTGAGGGGGCACGGTGTAGTTAATAATGTATTCAGGGGAAACTGTGGCAAATTTTTTGATTCTTTTAAGGGGAACGGCTAATTATATATTCAGGGTCACAGAGTGGTTAGTATTTTTTTTTATTGAGGCTATGCGGCTAATATTTTTTGTTAACGGAACATAATGTGGCAAATTTTTATTCAAGGGCACCATTTGATCATTTTTTTTATTTAGTAGGCACTGTGTGGGGCATATTATTACTCAGGGGGCATAGCAAGGGACATCATTATATTCTGGGGCACTGTGTGTGCATTGTGAACAGTGTGTCGTACTATTAAATTCATGGATTACAACGTGTAGCACTATAATATTCAGGGGGCATAGTATGTGGCACTACTATTTTTAGGAGGCACAGTGTGTGGCGTTATTATATTCAGGGAAAATAGTGTGGGAATGTGCTGCACAAGCGAGCAGCCAAAAGCATCTGGGCGGAAAACTGCAGAAATGAGTTCAGAATAAATTACTTGAAATTAGTGCAATCTTGCATTCTTGTTTGTGAAAGAATACCTACAAGCATACCTTTATCATTGTTAAAGTCATACTAGGAGACAGGGACACTGCCGAGGTCTCACAAGATTTGGGGTCTAAGCCCCAACACATATAATTTCCAAACTAACCCCCCAGCCCCAGTGCTAAAAACATATTTGGATGGACATTACATACAGCACTACATTACATCCAGTGAAGTCATCATCTCCATTTGGCCCAAACATCATCCCTGCAGAGTTTGCCACCCAGATACATCTTAATTCCTTACTTTTTCATCATCCTCCCCCCCTGGTGCCCCAACAGTGCTACCCCGCTGCTACCCCAATACTGTGCCTGCTGTGCTCCTCAATGCCCCAAAATACTATGCTACAGAAATAACAGTAGCATACAGATATTCTCCAAATTGCTCCCAAAAGCCCCACCAATATTAATAATTCTCCAACACAGTGTTCACATTAGAAATAATGCCCCTACAGTGCCCCTAATAGTGATAAAACTCCACAAAGTGCCCCTGTTAATAGTAGTGCCCCCTATTGTGTCAAATAATAATAATAATAATTCCCCCACAGAACCTCCAGTAGTAATAATGCCCCATAGTGCCCCCAGTAGTGATAAAATCTCCTAATGTATCCCCAGCAGCAATAATGACCCTCCATAAGGCCCTTCATAATCCGTAGTAGTTACAGTACCCCCTTTTAGAGTTTTCCAGTAGTTATAATGTTTCCTATTCCGGCCCCAGTAGTTATAATGTTCCCTATAGTGGCCTCAGTAGTTATCATGCCGCCTATAATGCCCCCAGTAGTTATAATGCCCCCTCTAGTATCCCAAGTAGATATAATGCTCCCTATAATGCACCAATAATTATAATGGCTTTCTGTAGTTTTAATGCCATGTATAGTGCTCCCAGTAGTTATAATCCCCCCTGTAGTGCCCCCAATAGGTATAATAGGTATATTCAAATCAGAATCACATCAAGCACCTGCATCTCCCAAGAAGCATTACAATTAGCTTTTGTATATAATGCCCACACAATTTACTTCTCCACTGTCTAAAGAGAGAAACATTGCTATTTATTTCTAGAAATTTAGTAGGAATGAATGAATGGTGCCTGGGCTGCTGCACCTGCTACATTATTTGCAAACTAAGGAGGAAGAGAGCACTGAGAGGTTACTGAGTATGTTAGTTCACCACTGGAGAAGGTGGACCAGAAAGCAAACAGCAGAGGGCGCTGCCAGAGAGGAAAATGTAATGTACATAAAAAAATTTGCCTTTGCATTTGTCCATGGTACCGAACACACACAAACAATAGGTCCAAAGGTAAGGCCACATTCACAAGATTGTATCCGTTTTGTGGTCCGCAAAATACTGGCTATGTGCATCTAACACTTTTCGTGGGTACCATTGTCAAAATGCCTATTCTTGTCCAGTGTGGGCAGTAGATATGCATTCATAATGTAGCAAACCAGTTAATTGTAGACTTTCATTTATATCAAATTACTTACATATAGTGAGAAATATTTACATTCCACTTTAACCCCTTGTCGACATATGATGTACTAGTATGTCACCGAGGGAAGTGCCCTGCTGTAAATGCAGATGCCGGTAGATTAACCTCTTATATGACGCAATCAACACTGACCTCAGCATATACAGGTAACAGGATCGCAGAGGGAGAGGGCTCCCTCAACTTCTTCCCCATGGACCCCTGCAGTGTGGTGACTGCCATGGCAACCCCAGGCCTCGCAAAGGCTTTGGGATCTGCCATGTACAGAAGCCTGAGGGCTGGGTCTCACAGGCACACACTGTCAGTGTGAACCTCACAGTTTCAATGTAGTCCAGAAAGTATTATAGAACATTGAAACAGGGATCAGAACCTGAAATGTTGAGGTCCTAGTACTGGGACAAAAATAAAAAGCGGAAAAAAAAAGTTGTATTTTGTTTTATTTTTATAAAGCTTACAGTAGAAAAAAAGTACCTCTTTCCCTTCATCAAGCAATTTTTAATTTAAAAAAAGGAATAAAAATAGAGATATTAGATATCGTTGCATCTGTAATGATTGGCTCTATAAAAATATCACATGGTCCGCCCCCTCAGGTGAATTAAGTAAAAAATAAAAAAAAAATTGCCAAAGCCTAAATTTTTTGGTCACTTTGTACCAAAGCAGTGTAAGTCTACTTTCACACTGGCGTTTTGGCTTTCCATTTGTGAGATCCGTTCAGGGCTCTCACAAGCGGTCCAAAACGGATCAGTTTTTGCCCTAATGCATTCTGAATGGAAAAGGATCCGCTCAGAAGGCATCAGTTTGCCTCCGTTCCGTCTCCATTCCCCTTTGGAGGCTGACACCAAAAGGCAGCTTGCAGCATTTTGGTGTCCGCCTGACGATGCGGAGCCAAACGGATCCGTCCTAGGACATAATGAAAGTCAGTGGGGACGGATCTGTCTGAAATGGCTCTGTTTGAGCGGATCCTTATCAAAACGTTTTGCACACTGAGCATGCTCAAGAATTGCCCTCTCCCACAGCCAGTGCAGTTTCTAGCTAAATTTTCTCTCAGGGCGAGTGTCAAAAAAACTCCCCCCCCCCCTTCCTCAAAACTGCTCGATGAAATAAGTGTCTCCCTATTGTAAAAAATGTGGAACCACATTGCACGGACGGTCACAGTGACCCACAGACTCAGGCTCTCACAGCAGGCTTCTTTCTCAGCACTGCTGCGGGCGGGCGGTAACAGGCAGGCAGTGCGGGCGGCGGTACTCACCTCACTACTCTACGTCACGCAGTGCGTGAGGTACAGTGAGTGAGCGCCGCCGCCCGCAGAGCCTGCCTGTGGGGGGAGATTATTTTTAATAAGGATCACTATGGACATTATTTAGAATGGAGGCTGCTGTGGGAGTCATTATAACTGTATAATGTCTGATAGGCCTAGTCCTGAGTTATATTACCCTGCCCTGTATAATAATGTACCCTGATACCCCTTAGTTATATTACTCCAGTGGGGTAATATAACTAAGGGGTATCAGGGATGGGTACATTATTATACAGGGCAGGGTAATATAACTCAGCTCAGGACTAGGCCTATCAGACATTATACAGTTATAATGACACCCACAGCAGCCTCCATTCTAAATAATGTCCATAGTGATTCCTTATTAAACTTAATGTCCCCCACAGTGACAGTGGCCCCCATTTTCATGTCTCCCACAGTGGCCCCCCCGCTGGGGATACTCTCCATAGGCTGCAACTAAAATAAAACTAGGAACATTCATCCTGGAGCCAGCATGGTGTTTAACCACCTCCGGACCGCCTAACGCAGGATCGCGTTCCGGAGGTGGCAGCGCTGCGCACAGTCACGCATATACGCGTCATCTCGCGAGACGCGAGACTTCCTGTGAACGCGCGCACACAGGCGCGCGCGCTCACAGGAACGGAAGGTAAGAGAGTTGATCTCCAGCCTGCCAGCGGCGATCGTTCGCTGGCAGGCTGGAGATGTGTTTTTTTTAACCCCTAACAGGTATATTAGACGCTGTTTTGATAACAGCGTCTAATATACCTGCTACCTGGTCCTCTGGTGGTCCCCTTTGTTTGGATCGACCACCAGAGGACACAGGTAGCTCAGTAAAGTAGCACCAAGCACCACTACACTACACTACACCCCCCCCCCGTCACTTATTAACCCCTTATTAGCCCCTGATCACCCCTAATCACCCCTGATCACCCCATATAGACTCCCTGATCACCCCCCTGTCATTGATTACCCCCCTGTCATTGATCAACCCCCTGTAAAGCTCCATTCAGACGTCCGCATGATTTTTACGGATCCACTGATAGATGGATCGGATCCGCAAAACGCATCCGGACGTCTGAATGAAGCCTTACAGGGGCGTGATCAATGACTGTGGTGATCACCCCATATAGACTCCCTGATCACCCCCCTGTCATTGATTACCCCCCTGTCATTGATTACCCCCCTGTAAAGCTCCATTCAGACGTCCGCATGATTTTTACGGATCCACTGATAGATGGATCGGATCCGCAAAACGCATCCGGACGTCTGAATGAAGCCTTACAGGGGCATGATCAATGACTGTGGTGATCACCCCATATAGACTCCCTGATCACCCCCCTGTAAAGCTCCATTCAGATGTCCGCATGATTTTTACGGATGCACTGATACATGGATCGGATCCGCAAAACGCATCCGGTCGTCTGAATGAAGCCTTACAGGGGCATGATCAATGACTGTGGTGATCACCCCCCTGTCATTGATTACCCCCCTGTAAAGCTCCATTCAGATGTCCGCATGATTTTTACGGATGCACTGATAGATGGATCGGATCCGCAAAACGCATCCGGACGTCTGAATGAAGCCTTACAGGGGCATGATCAATGACTGTGGTGATCACCCCATATAGACTCCCTGATCACCCCCCTGTCATTGATTACCCCCCTGTCATTGATTACCCCCCTGTAAAGCTCCATTCAGACGTCCGCATGATTTTTACGGATGCACTGATAGATGGATCGGATCCGCAAAACGCATCCGGACGTCTGAATGAAGCCTTACAGGGGCGTGATCAATGACTGTGGTGATCACCCCATATAGACTCCCTGATCACCCCCCTGTCATTGATTACCCCCCTGTAAAGCTCCATTCAGACGTCCGCATGATTTTTACGGATGCACTGATAGATGGATCGGATCCGCAAAACGCATCCGGACGTCTGAATGAAGCCTTACACGGGCGTGATCAATGACTGTGGTTATCACCCCATATAGACTCCCTGATCACCCCCCTGTCATTGATCACCCCCCTGTCATTGATCACCCCCCTGTCATTGATCACCCCCCCTGTCATTGATCACCCCCCCTGTCATTGATCACCCCTCTGTAAGGCTCCATTCAGATATTTTTTTGGCCCAAGTTAGCAGAATTTTTTTTTTTTTTCTTACAAAGTCTCATATTCCACTAACTTGTGTCAAAAAATAAAATCTCACATGAACTCCCCATACCCCTCACGGAATCCAAATGCGTAAAATTTTTTAGACATTTATATTCCAGACTTCTTCTCACGCTTTAGGGCCCCTAGAATGCCAGGGCAGTATAAATACCCCACATGTGACCCCATTTCGGAAAGAAGACACCCCCAGGTATTCCGTGAGGGGCATATTGAGTCCATGAAAGATTGAAATTTTTGTCCCAAGTTAGCGGAACGGGAGACTTTGTGAGAAAAAAATAAAAAATATCAATTTCCGCTAACTTGTGCCAAAAAAAAAAAATTTCTATGAACTCGCCATGCCCCTCATTGAATACCTTGGGGTGTCTTCTTTCCAAAATGGGGTCACATGTGGGGTATTTATACTGCCCTGGCATTCTAGGGGCCCCAAAGCGTGAGAAGAAGTCTGGTATCCAAATGTCTAAAAATGCCCTCCTAAAAGGAATTTGGGCACCTTTGCGCATCTAGGCTGCAAAAAAGTGTCACACATCTGGTATCGCCGTACTCAGGAGAAGTTGGGGAATGTGTTTTGGGGTGTCATTTTACATATACCCATGCTGGGTGAGAGAAATATCTTGGTCAAATGCCAACTTTGTATAAAAAAATGGGAAAAGTTGTCTTTTGCCAAGATATTTCTCTCACCCAGCATGGGTATATGTAAAATGACACCCCAAAACACATTCCCCAACGTCTCCTGAATACGGCGATACCACATGTGTGACACTTTTTTGCAGCCTAGGTGGGCAAAGGGGCCCATATTCCAAAGAGCACCTTTAGGATTTCACAGGTCATTTACCTACTTACCACACATTAGGGCCCCTGGAAAATGCCAGGGCAGTATAACTACCCCACAAGTGACCCCATTTTGGAAAGAAGACCCCCCAAGGTATTCCGTGAGGGGCATGGCGAGTTCCTAGAATTTTTTATTTTTTGTCACAAGTTAGTGGAAAATGCTTATTTTATTTTTTATTTTTTTTTTCATACAAAGTCTCATATTCCACTAACTTGTGACAAAAAATAAAAAGTTTCATGAACTCACTATGCCCATCAGCGAATACCTTGGGGTCTCTTCTTTCCAAAATGGGGTCACTTGTGGGGTAGTTATACTGCCCTGGCATTCTAGGGGCCCAAATGTGTGGTAAGGAGTTTGAAATCAAATTCTGTAAAAAATGACCTGTGAAATCCGAAAGGTGCTCTTTGGAATATGGGCCCCTTTGCCCACCTAGGCTGCAAAAAAGTGTCACACATCTGGTATCTCCGTAATCGGGAGAAGTTGGGGAATGTGTTTTGGGGTGTCATTTTACATATACCCATGCTGGGTGAGAGAAATATCTTGGCAAAAGACAACTTTTCCCATTTTTTTATACAAAGTTGGCATTCGACCAAGATATTTATCTCACCCAGCATGGGTATATGTAAAAAGACACCCCAAAACACATTCCTCAACTTCTCCTGAGTACGGGGATACCAGATGTGTGACACTTTTTTGCAGCCTAGGTGGGCAAAGGGGCCCACATTCCAAAGAGCACCTTTCGGATTTCACAGGTCATTTACCTACTTACCACACATTTGGGCCCCTAGAATGCCAGGGCAGTATAACTACCCCACAAGTGACCCCATTTTGGAAAGAAGAGACCCCAAGGTATTCGCTGATGGGCATAGTGAGTTCATGGAAGTTTTTATTTTTTGTCACAAGTTTGTGGAATATGAGACTTTGTATGAAAAAAAAAAAAAAATCATCATTTTCCACTAACTTGTGACAAAAAATAAAAAAATCTAGGAACTCGCCATGCCCCTCACGGAATACCTTGGGGTGTCTTCTTTCCAAAATGGGGTCACTTGTGGGGTAGTTATACTGCCCTGGTATTCTAGGGGCCCAAATGTGTGGTAAGGAGTTTGAAATCAAATTCAGGAAAAAATGAGGAGTGAAATCCGAAAGGTGCTCTTTGGAATATGGCCCCTTTGCCCACCTAGGCTGCAAAAAAGCGTCACACATCTGGTATCCCCGTACTCAGGAGAAGTTGAGGAATGTGTTTTGGGGTGTCTTTTTACATATACCCATGCTGGGTGAGATAAATATCTTGGTCAAATGACAACTTTGTATAAAAAAATGGGAAAAGTTGTCTTTTGCCAAGATATTTCTCTCACCCAGCATGGGTATATATAAAATGACACCCCAAAACACATTCCCCACCTTCTCTTGAGTACGGAGATACCAGATGTGTGACACTTTTTTGCAGCCTAGGTGGGCAAAGGGGCCCATATTCCAAAGAGCACCTTTCGGATTTCACAGGTCATTTTTTACTGAATTTGATTTCAAACTCCTTACCACACATTTGGGCCCCTAGAATGCCAGGGCAGTATAACTACCCCACAAGTGACCCCATTTTGGAAAGAAGAGACCCCAAGGTATTCGTTGATGGGCATAGTGAGTTCATAGAACTTTTTATTTTTTGTCACAAGTTAGTGGAATATGAGACTTTGTAAGAAAAAAAAAAAAAAAAAAAAAAAAATCATCATTTTCCGCTAACTTGTGACAAAAAATAAAAAGTTCTATGAACTCACTATGCCCATCAGCGAATACCTTAGGGTGTGTACTTTCAGAAATGGGGTCATTTGTGGGGTGTTTGTACTGTCTGGGCATTGTAGAACCTCAGGAAACATGACAGGTGCTCAGAAAGTCAGAGCGGCTTCAAAAAGCGGAAATTCACATTTTTGTACCATAGTTTGTAAACGCTATAACTTTTACCCAAACCATTTTTTTTTTACCCAAACATTTTTTTTTTATCAAAGACATGTAGAACTATAAATTTAGAGCACAATTTCTATATGGATGTCGTTTTTTTTGCAAAATTTTACAACTGAAAGTGAAAAATGTCATTTTTTTGCAAAAAAATCGTTAAATTTCGATTAATAACAAAAAAAGTAAAAATGTCAGCAGCAATGAAATACCACCAAATGAAAGCTCTATTAGTGAGAAGAAAAGGAGGTAAAATTCATTTGGGTGGTAAGTTGCATGACCGAGCAATAAACGGTGAAAGTAGTGTAGGTCAGAAGTGTAAAAAGTGGCCTGGTCTTTCAGGGTGTTTAAGCACTGGGGGCTGAGGTGGTTAATAGGGGTTCTCCAGGAATTAAAAGAAAATACTTACATGCACATAGTACACATCACACATGTTATTACATACAGGCACATAGTACACATCACACATGTTACTACATACAGGCACATAGTACACATCACACATGTTACTACATACAGGCACATAGTACACATCACACATGTTACTACATACAGGCACATAGTACACATCACACATGTTACTACATACAGGCACATAGTACACATCACACATGTTACTACATACAGGCACATAGTACACATCACACATGTTACTACATACAGGCACATAGTACACATCACACATGTTACTACATACAGGCACCTAGTACACATCACACATGTTACTACATACAGGCACATAGTACACATCACACATGTTACTACATACAGGCACATAGTACACATCACACATGTTATTACATACAGGCACATAGTACACATCACACATGTTATTACATACAGGCACCTAGTACACATCACACATGTTACTACATACAGGCACATAGTACACATCACACATGTTATTACATACAGGCACATAGTACACATCACACATGTTACTATATACAGGCACATAGTACACATCACACATGTTATTACATACAGGCACATAGTACACATCACACATGTTACTATATACAGGCACATAGTACACATCACATGTGCACTCACTTTTATGCAGGATTCCTGGGGCTCCATCATGCAGTGGAAGGGCAGTCCTGCAGCTAGTAACACTGCCTCTCCTGACAACCCTCCCCCTCCGACCCCGGTCCAGACTACATAGCTGCATCATTTACACCAGCAGCTGTGTAAATAAGAGGGTAAGGGTTAACAGGGCACCAGCTAGCCGTGGGGAAGGGGGGCAGTGACCAGCAGTTCTTACTGCCATGTCGGCTCCTCTGATCAGGAGCAGCTGGGAGGAGGAGTCTTCTTATGATGTCTTCAGGCTGCTGAGTGCCGGACCGCAGCTGGCTGCATGATTAGACGTCACCACCAGCTACCTGCTACAGAAGTCGGGAGAGTAAAGAGATCGCTGTGCCCGGGTCTGAGAAAGTCTTGAACCCGGGCACAGGATTACAAACCCGGACTGTCCGGGTCAATCCCGTACGGGTGGCAACCCTAGGCAAGATGTCAGAGGGAGGGAGCCAGGGCGCACGGCAGAGAAACGACAAGAGGGCGCCCCTGCTGGCGCCCCCCTTCTGACAGCGCCCCAGGCGGCCGCCCGTCCTGCCCGCCCCTAGAAACGGCCCTGCCCACAGCAGCCATAAGAATCGGCCATCTTGGCAAACTGCCTCTGCAAACAAACAGGTAAGTAAGGGAAGTTTTAATGTCTGTCTGTCATTCTATCAATCTACTTACCTTTATTTCTTTATCTCTTTCTTTATATCTGTATGTCTCTCACAGGGGGGTTGATGGCACTTGTGGGGAGCTGGTGGCACTTGGGGTGGCAGATGGCACTTGGGGATGCGGATGGCACTTGATGGGGGCGGATGGCACTAGATGGGGGCAGATGGAACTTGAGGGGGAAGATGGGACTTGAGGGTGCGGATGGCACTTGGGATCACGGATGGCAATTGAGGGGGCAGATGGCACTTGAGGGGGCAGATGGCACTTGAGGGGGCAGATGGGACTTGGGGGTGCGGATGGCACTTGAGGGGGTGGATGGCACTTGAGGGGGCAGATGGCACTTGGGGATGCAGATGGCACTTGAGGGGGCAGATGGCACTTGGGGATGCAGATGGCACTTGAGGGGGAAGATGGGACTTGGGGGTGCGGATGGCACTTGAGGGGGCGAATGGCACTTGAGGGGGCAAGTGGCACTTGGGGGGGGGGGGCGGATGGCATTAATCTGTTTTTTATTCTAGTAATCTTCTTCATCAACATCGGGCACACCGGCTGGGGCTGGCTCACCCGCTGTGCCTGCATAGTCACCAAGGGGAGGTGGACAAAGCAGGGAACAGGAGCGGCAAGAAGTGTGTGTGTGTGTGTGTGTGTGTGTGTATATATATATATATATATACACTGCTCAAAAAAATAAAGGGAACACTTAAACAACACAATGTAACTCCAAGTCAATCACACTTCTGTGAAAATAAACTGTCCACTTAGGAAGCAACACTGAGTGACAATCAATTTCACATGCTGTTGTGCAAATGGGATAGACAACAGGTGGAAATTATAGGCAATTAGCAAGACACCCGCAATAAAGGAGTGGTTCTGCAGGTGGTGACAACAGACCACTTCTCAGTTCCTATGATTCCTGGCTGATGTTTTGGTCACTTTTGAATGCTGGCGGTGCTTTCACTCTAGTGGTAGCATGAGACGGAGTCTACAGCCCACACAAGTGTCTCAGGTAGTGCAGCTTATCCAGGATGGCACATCAATGCGAGCTGTGGCAAGAAGGTTTGCTGTGTCTGTCAGCGTAGTGTCCAGAGCATGGAGGCGCTACCAGGAGACAGGCCAGTACATCAGGAGATGTGGAGGAGGCCGTAGGAGGGCAACAACCCAGCAACAGGATCGCTACCTCCACCTTTGTGCAAGGAGGAACAGGAGGAGCACTGCCAGAGCCCTGCAAAATGACCTCCAGCAGGCCACAAATGTGCATGTGTCTGCTCAAACGGTCAGAAACAGACTCCATGAGGGTGATATGAGGGCCCGACGTCCACAGGTGGGGGTTGTGCTTACAGCCCAACACCGTGCAGGACGTTTGGCATTTGCCAGAGAACACCAAGATTGGCAAATTCGCCACTGGCGCCCTGTACTCTTCACAGATGAAAGCAGGTTCACACTGAGCACATGTGACAGACGTGACAGAGTCTGGAGACGCCGTGGAGAACGTTCTGCTGCCTGCAACATCCTCCAGCATGACCGGTTTGGCATTGGGTCAGTAATGGTGTGGGGTGGTATTTCTTTGGAGGGCCGCACAGCCCTCCATGTGCTCGCCAGAGGTAGCCTGACTGCCATTAGGTACCGAGATGAGATCCTCAGACCCCTTGTGAGACCATATGCTGGTGCAGTTGGCCCTGGGTTCCTTCCTAATGCAAGACAATGCTAGACCTCATGTGGCTGGAGTGTGTTAGCAGTTCCTGCAAGACGAAGCCATTGATGCTATGGACTGGCCCGCCCGTTCCCCAGACCTGAATCTAATTGAGCACATCTGGGACATCATGTCTCGCTCTATCCACCAATGTCACGTTGCACCACAGACTGTCCAGGAGTTGGCAGATGCTTTAGTCCAGGTCTGGGAGGAGATCCCTCAGGAGACCGTCCGCCACCTCATCAGGAGCATGCACAGGCATTGTAGGGAGGTCATACAGGCACGTGGAGGCCACACACACTACTGAGCCTCATTTTGACTTGTTTTAAGGACATTACATCAAAGTTGGATCAGCCTGTAGTGTGTTTTTCCACTTTAATTTTGAGTGTGACTCCAAATCCAGACCTCAATGGGTTAAAAAATTTGATTTCCATTTTTTTATTTTTGTGTGATTTTGTTGTCAGCACATTCAACTATGTAAAGGACACACCTCATTCAAAGAGTTTTCTTTATTTTCATGACTATGAAGGCATCAAAACTATGAATTAACACATGTGGAATTATATACATAACAAACAAGTGTGAAACAACAGAAAATATGTCATATTCTAGGTTCTTCAAAGTAGCCACCTTTTACTTTGATTACTGCTTTGCACACTCTTGGCATTCTCTTGATGAGCTTCAAGAGGTAGTCCCCTGAAATGGTCTTCCAACAGTCTTGAAGGAGTTCCCAGAGATGCTTAGCACTTGTTTGCCCTTTTGCCTTCACTCTGCGGTCCAGCTTACCCCAAACCATCTCGATTGGGTTCAGGCCAGGTCATCTGGCATAGCACCCCATCACTCTCCTTCATGGTCAAATAGCCCTTACTTTCAAAGTTTTCCCAATTTTTCGTCTGACTGACTGACCTTCATTTCTTAAAGTAATGATGGCCACTCGTTTTTCTTTACTTAGCTGCTTTTTTCTTGCCATAATACAAATTCTAACAGTCTATTCAGTAGGACTATCAGCTGTGTATCCACCTGACTTCTCCTCAACGCAACTGATGGTCCCAACCCCATTTTGTCACGGATGGTGTACAGGAAACAAGACAAAGCAAAATAATCTATGACTCACTGGATCCAAAACTAAGGAACAAAAGGGAGACCCCTGCATGAGACCTGTCACTCTCCCTGACTGCTCAGCCTATGCGAACACCCCAAAGGTGGATGGTCGCATATCCACGTACCTCGACTATCTACCACCTGAACACCCTACAATAGTGAGGGGACACGACCACCGGCTCCCTACACTAGACACGGAGGGAGTCAACTGAGATCCAGCAAACAGAAAATCACAATTAAAAGTACAGCACTTATCTTTGTAGAAGACTGGGCAATAGGAACAGCATGCACACACACTCCAGGAAGTTGTATAAGCCGCACACTATTGCATTATGGGGAGGAATTTAAAGGGATGCAATCAGTCCAAACACATGACAGCTGAGAGAGGCTAACGAGATGAGGAACTGAAAACCAAAACAAAGAAAACTCAAGGAGGAGGTTCTGAAAGGCTTCTGTCAGAACTTCTCAGCTGTCTGGTTGTGACACATTTATAAGGCAAGAAATCCCACTTATTAAACCTGACAGGGCACACCTGTGAAGTGAAAACTATTTCAGGGGACTACCTCTTGAAGCTCAGAACCTAGAATATGACATATTTTCAGTTGTTTCACACTTGTTTGTTATGTATATAATTCCACATGTGTTAATTCATAGTTTTGATGCCTTCATAGTCATGAAAATAAAGAAAACTCTTTGAATGAGAAGGTGTGTCCAAACTTTTGGTCTGTACTGTATATATATATATATATATATACAGGGAGTGCAGAATTATTAGGCAAATGAGTATTTTGACCACATCATCTTCTTTATGCATGTTGTCTTACTCCAAGCTGTATAGGCTCGAAAGCCTACTACCAATTAAGCATATTAGGTGATGTGCATCTCTGTAATGAGAAGGGGTGTGGTCTAATGACATCAACACCCTATATTAGGTGTGCATAATTATTAGGCAACTTCCTTTCCTTTGGCAAAATGGGTCAAAAGAAGGACTTGACAGGCTCAGAAAAGTCAAAAATAGTGAGATATCTTGCAGAGGGATGCAGCACTCTTAAAATTGCAAAGCTTCTGAAGCGTGATCATCAAACAATCAAGCGTTTCATTCAAAATAGTCAACAGGGTCGCAAGAAGCGTGTGGAAAAACCAAGGCGCAAAATAACTGCCCATGAACTGAGAAAAGTCAAGCGTGCAGCTGCCAAGATGCCACTTGCCACCAGTTTGGCCATATTTCAGAGCTGAAACATCACTGGAGTGCCCAAAAGCACAAGGTGTGCAATACTCAGAGACATGGCCAAGGTAAGAAAGGCTGAAAGACGACCACCACTGAACAAGACACACAAGCTGAAACGTCAAGACTGGGCCAAGAAATATCTCAAGACTGATTTTTCTAAGGTTTTATGGACTGATGAAATGAGAGTGAGTCTTGATAGGCCAGATGGATGGGCCCGTGGCTGGATTGGTAAAGGGCAGTGAGCTCCAGTCCGACTCAGACGCCAGCAAGGTGGAGGTGGAGTACTGGTTTGGGCTGGTATCATCAAAGATGAGCTTGTGGGGCCTTTTCGGGTTGAGGATGGAGTCAAGCTCAACTCCCAGTCCTACTGCCAGTTTCTGGAAGACACCTTCTTCAAGCAGTGGTACAGGAAGAAGTCTGCATCCTTCAAGAAAAACATGATTTTCATGCAGGACAATGCTCCATCACACGCGTCCATGTACTCCCCAGCGTGGCTGGCAAGAAAGGGTATAAAAGAAGAAAATCGAATGACATGGCCTCCTTGTTCACCTGATCTGAACCCCATTGAGAACCGGTGGTCCATCATCAAATGTGAGATTTACAAGGAGGGAAAACAGTACACCTCTCTGAACAGTGTCTGGGAGGCTGTGGTTGCTGCTGCACGCAATGTTGATGGTGAACAGATCAAAACACTGACAGAATCCATGGATGGCAGGCTTTTGAGTGTCCTTACAAAGAAAGGTGGCTATATTGGTCACTGATTTGTTTTTGTTTTGTTTTTGAATGTCAGAAATGTATATTTGTGAATGTTGAGATGTTATATTGGTTTCACTGGTAAAAATAAATAATTGAAATGGGTATATATTTGTTTTTTGTTAAGTTGCCTAATAATTATGCACAGTAATAGTCACCTGCACACACAGATATCCCCCTAAAATAGCTAAAACTAAAAACAAACTAAAAACTACTTCCAAAAATATTCAGCTTTGATATTAATGAGTTTTTTGGGTTCATTGAGAACATGGTTGTTGTTCAATAATAAAATTAATCCTCAAAAATACAACTTGCCTAATAATTCTGCACTCCCTGTATGGTTATCACAGGTCTCCAACCTACTGGGCATTATATGGCTTAAAGGCTTGAACTGGACTTTGATATTGGGTTACTGCCATTTTTCACACTCATTTTATTATGTTCTATAACTACTTTTCCAGCAGTGTAGATAATCATAATACATTTTTTTTCATTGTTAAAGGGAACCTGTCACCGGGATTTTGGGTATAGAGCTGAGGACATGGGTTGCTAGATGGCCGCTAGCACATCCGCAATACCCAGTCCCCAAAGCTCTGTGTGCTTTTATTGTGTAAAAAAAACAAGATTTGATACATATGCAATTTAACCTGAGATGAGTCAGAGCTTGAAAATATTACTCTTCTCTGGTCACACAAGTAAGATATTACTCTTTTATGTTAAATTGCATAAAAGGCAGGAAGTACAAAAATGCATAATACTTATATGTTTAGGGTAACACAATAAACATTTAGAAATGCTCAGTGAGGGTAGCATAGTAGAGGTGACAGGTTCCCTTTAAGGGTCATGGTTATGGTCAGAAAAATACTATTGCCTTTCTCAGAAAGGTTTCATAAATATGCTCTTATGGAATTCTGTTCGGCAGAACTTGCACCAAATGACAAACATAAGTATAGAGAAAAAGAGATAGTCAGGACAGGGACGTGCAGCCGGGTCTAATTTAGTTTTCAGATGTCCCCGGGTATAGAGAAAACCTACAGTGCTGCCCATAATTATTCATACCCCTGGCAAATTTTGACTTAAAGTTACTTTTATTCAACCAGCAAGTAATTTTTTTATGGGAAATGACATAGGTGTCTCCCAAAAGATAATAAGACGATGTACATGAGGCATTATTGTGAGAAAAAAACATTTCTCAGCTTTTATTTGCATTTGAGCAAAAAGTGTCCAGTCCAAAATTATTCATACCGTTCTCAATAATCAATAGAAAAGCCTTTATTGGCTATTACAGCAATGAAACGCTTCCTATAATTGCAGACCAGCTTTTTGCATGTCTCCACAGGTATTTTTGCCCAAAACAACGTTAATGTTGTTGTCTGCTAACCATTTCTTCACCACTTTTGCTGTGTGTTTTAGGTCATTGTCATGCTGAAATGTCCACTGGTGCCCAAGGCCAAGTTTCTCTGCAGACTTCCTGATGTTTTTGTTGAGAATCCTCATGTATTGCTCTTTTTTCATGGTGCCGTTTACTGTGATTAGGCTCCCTGGTTCATTGGCTGAAAAACACCCCCAAAGCATTAGGTTCCCACCACCATGTTTGACAGTGGGGATGGTGTTCTTTGGGTTGAAGGCTTCTCCTTTTTTTTACGCCAAATGAAGGAAACATCATTGTGACCAAACAATTCAAAGTCTTCTTCTTTGTCCAGATGAGCTTTTGCAAAGGCTAGAAACATAGAAACATAGAATGTGTCGGCAGATAAGAACCATTTGGCCCATCTAGTCTGCCCAATATAAGTGAGCTTTTGTGTGCCTTATCCTGGCTAAGTGAGCTTTTGTGTGCCTTATCTGGAGAAGTGGCGTCCTCCTTGGTCTGCATTGTGCAGTGTCCGTTGGATTGTCTGCCTTGAGACATTGCCACCAGCAGAGCCCAGATTTACCAGGATCTTTTTCACCTCTCTATCCTCCTGGCCAGCACACTTTTGGCTTCCAACCACGTCCTCTGAGATTTTCCACAGTGCGGAACATCTTGTATTTTTGCTCAAATGTAAATAAAAGCTGAGAAATGTTTTTTTCCCCACAATAATGCCTCTTGTACATAGTCTTATTATCTTTTGGGAGACACCTATGTAATTTCCCATCAAAAAATTACTTAGTCAAAATTTGCCAGGGGTATGAATAATTATGGGCAGCACTGTACCTTTAAAAACATAGCAGATGTTTTGTGTAACAGACCCAGAATAAGGCTACTTTCACACTAGTGTTTTTACTGGATCCGGCAGGTTCAGCAAAAACGCTTCCGTTAGGGCTCTTTCACACTTGCGTTGTTCTTTTCCGGCATAGAGTTCTGTCGTCGGGGCTCTATGCCAGAAAAATCCTGATCAGGATTATCCCAATGCATTCTGAATGGAGAGAAATCCGTTCAGGATGCATTAGGATGTCTTCAGTTCAGGACCGGAACGTTTTTTGGCCGGAGAAAATACCGCAGCATGCTGCGCTTTTTGCTCTGGCCAAAAACCCTGAACACTTGCTGCAAGGTCGGATCCGGAATTAATGCCCATTGAAAGGATCCGTAACACCGCAAGTGAACATTAACATAACAAGTGGGAGGCACATATGCAAACTGTTGTAATTCCTACACCGTTCACCTGATTTGGATGTAAATACCCTCAAATTAAAGCTGACAGTCTGCAGTTAAAGCACATCTTGTTCGTTTTATTTCAAATCCATTGTGGTGGTGTATAGAGCCTAAATATTTTTGAATTGTGTTGCTGTCCCAATATTTATGGGCCTGAGTGTATATATATATATATTTTGTAATTACACATTTATTTTGTGCCATCCATTTTTTTACAATTACTAAAAAAAGATAAAATATATACATTTTATTTAACCTCTATTTCTGTAAAAGTTTGAGACAGGATTTTAACTCACAGCTTCTATATCATAGCCCAGAACTTTGACCACTACCCTATAAAGCTGCGTAGAAGTACAGTATCTCATTTTTATTTTATTTTTTTAAAGTAACTGGCTATGCAGCTATTATAGCTGAGTGGTTAGGTTCCTTGCCTCTAATCTAAAAGGTTG
Organism: Bufo bufo; assembly: GCF_905171765.1. Taxonomy (NCBI): domain Eukaryota; kingdom Metazoa; phylum Chordata; class Amphibia; order Anura; family Bufonidae; genus Bufo; species Bufo bufo. Next base: position 508,857,451 of record NC_053389.1, on the reverse strand, counting down.
TGAATTTGAATCTTCGCAGAAAATTTTCGGAAATACAGGCTAAATTAGATTTAAATACACTGGGGTGTCCCCAAGCACTGACTCCATATATGGACATAGCTATATATGGAGTTAGATCAGTGACTCCTAAGCCGGAGACTCACACTGAGGGATTCCCTCACTGTACAGTCATCTTCTGCATAGAAATAGAGGCTAAATTAGATTTAATTACAACGACGGGGTTTCGGACGAGCATGCTCGCTCAACACTATTCCTCAAGTCTTCCTGTCTCTTCATCAGACTTGATGATGTTGAGCTCAGGGCTCTGTGTGGGGCATATCATAACTTCCAGGACTCCTTGCTATGCTTTATAAAGAAGATAGTTATTAAAGGGGTTGTTTCACTTCAGAAAATTGTATTTATCATGTAGACAAAGTGTCACAGTCGTTACCTTTGACTGTGACCTTCCGTTCTTGCTTGTTCGGCGCTCCTCGCTGAAGTTCTGTTCCTGTGTGTCATTTGTGGTTCTTTATGGGTTAACTCCCCTGTGTGCTTATTAGGAGTTAATCCTCTGTCTGCTCCATGGGTGTGGTCTCTCTGCTGCACCCATGGAACCTGTATATAAGGCTGAGGTTTCCTCAGTTCTATGTCAGCTCTCCTGGTGTGTGTTGTCTTGTCCTGCCCTGCCCCTGGTTTGTACTCTCTCTCCCATGCTGCTGACCCATGGGATCCGTGTCTGTCTGTCTGTGCTCTGTGGGTTTCCCTACTTGTTCATTAACGTCGTCTGTCTGTTATCTGTTCTGCCTGTTATGTTTTAGTTACTTTGTGTTTATTCTGATGTCTGTGTTCAGCAAGCCTTTGTAGCAGAGTGGCATGACAAGGCCATGCAGTTTACTACTGGTGGAGCAAGTCCTTCTCTGCTCATTGCCACTCCTGCTCCCTTGCGTGAACTCCTGCTCGTATTATTAGTTCCCCTGTTTTGTATTCATATGTCTGTGTTCAGCAAGCCTTTGCAGCAGAGTGGCATGACAAGGCCATGCAGTTTACTACTGGTGGAGCAAGTCCTTCTCTGATCATTGCCACTCATGCTCCCTTGCATGAACTCCTGCTTGTGTTATTATTTGCCCTGTTTTGTATTTACCTGTCTGTTATGTTTGCCTATGTGCCGTCGGTACCTTCTGGTACCTGTTGTCCATTCGTCCCTGCTGTCACTGTCTAGTTCACGCTCCAGAGTGGACCCTGGCAACTTCCTGCAGCAAAGTCTAACCCTACCATCTAGGGCTCTAGTGAACACCAGGAGTTGCTTAGTCACGCCCCTCTGGAGTATTACTAGACAGTGGAGCAGTGGGGGTTTTCTCCCACTGTGCTGACGGTACATAGAGCTCATGTTTTGTCGGTGCTGCCTTCCCTGTTTTGTTTGTGCAATAAACTCTTATGTGTCTATGCCTGATTTCCGTTTGTTTATTGCATGACGACGCGGTGGTCTCTCCTGGGACCTCCAACTCGTGACACAAAGTTAATACAAGGCACTTACTAAAGTATTGTGATTGTCCATATTGCCTCCTTTGCTGGCTTGATTCATGTTTCCACCACATTATACACTTCCCTTTAACCCTGCAATCCAGTAGTGGTGGCAATGCTTGCACACTATAGGAGAATGCTCCATGTTATGAGTGTTCCCACAGTCCCAGCCACCAGAGAGGTTGGCGTAAGTATGGCCACAACTGCTGGATTGCTAGGTGGTTGTAACAAGAGATGAGCGAAGTTCTCTAAAATTTGATTTGGCTGCCTCGCTGAATTTTACACAAAAATTTGCTTAATAAATTTCGTCACAAAGCTCATTTCTTTGTCAATAGCTGGTGCAATGACAGGGAAAGGCAAATGCGCCGCCCCATAATTGAACCCCTCAAATGCTGCGCTCATCGCTGATCGCGGCATCTGAGATTCATATTAAAGCATTTTAGTGTTTACAAATTAAATTAAAAAAAGTAATCATACTTACCTCATCAATTTATTCGCATAAGAGGCCGCCGCGGTCATCTTGCTTGAAGATCCAGTGCAAATCTCGTTCTTCGCGTGATGACATTATCACGTCACCGTACACGAGATTTTGTGCAGGATCTTCAAGCAAAATTGCGGCGGTGGCCTCTTTGCGCTCAAATGGATGAGGTACTGTAAGTATGATTTTTAAAATTTTTACCTCCATTTCAGGGAAAAATCATTCATGAGCACGAAGCATGAGGAAATTCAGCTTTGCGGCAAATCAAATTTTTCCTGAAATTCAGGTTGAAGTCCACTTGGTGAACTTCGATTTCCTCAAAACTAGTAGTAACTAGAGATGAGCGAATCAAAGCTGACGAAGTGGAATTCAATCCGAATTTCAGGAAAAATTTGATTTGCAACGAATACGAAATTTCATCCCGCTTCGTGGTAATCGCAATTTTCCTAAAATGGCAGCTACACATGTGAAGACTGAGGACATGGGGCAAGGAACTCTGGGAAGGCAGGAGCACCCAGATTGACATGCCTGCATGCAGCCAATCAGCAGCCAGCTAGCCCTGTGATGTCACAGCCCTATAAATACGGCAGCAATTTAAGATTCTGCCATTTTCCAGCGTTCAGAGTGCAGGGGCAGACGTGTGAAGGCGCTAGGGACAGCAAGTAGAAAAATCATTGTGGAAAAAAAAGACAGAAAAAAAGATTTATAAGTGCAAGGAAAGGATAGGAATTATTTCACAGAATGTTAGTGCAGGGAGAGAAGTCAGAAGACACTATGGACATTGATAGGAAAGTGATTTACAAGTGCAGGGAATGATTATTTGAGGATCCAAATAGTGATTAGACTGCTCTGTCATTCCAGCTTTTTGTTATTGGGCTGCAAGTGTTATGTTGAAAAGCCTTTAGTGGCTTATATCTTAGTATCTTATTCAGTACGACAAGAAAAATATATACGCATTTCACTTCTGTAGTTATTTCTGGTGAAAGCGCATAGGGGCATATTTCAGTCCAACAAGAAAAATATATTCTCAGGTCACTTCAGCAGTTATTTCTGGTGAAAGCGTATATAGTTCAGTCCAACAAGAAAAATATATTCTCAGTTCACTTATGCAGTTATTTCTGTTGAAAGCATATACGGGACGTATCACAGTAAAAAAAGAACAATATGTATGCACTGCATTGTTGGAGTTATTTCTGGTCAAAGCGTATAGTAGTCTTTCAGTCCAACAAGAAAAATCTATTCTTAGTTCACTTCTGCAGTTATTTCAGTTGAAAGCGTATAGTGGTGTATTTCAGTAAAAAAAGGAAAATATATACGCACTGCACTTTTGCAGTTATTTCTGGTGAAAGCGTATAGGGGCGTATTTCAGTACTACAAGAAAAATAAATACGCACTTCACTTTTTTCGTTTTTCCTGGTCAAAGTGTATAGGGTCGTGTTTCAATACAAGAAAAATATATTCTCAGTTCACGTGTTGAAAGTGTACAGAAAGAAAAAAATATACGCACTTCACTGGTGCACTTATTTGTGGCAAATGGGTTTAGTGGCCTATTTCATTATAGAAAGAAAAAAATATATACGCACTTCACTGGTTCACTTATTTGTGGCAAAAGCGTTAAGTGACCTATTTCAGTACAGAAAGAAAAATAAAATGTATGCACTTCACTGGTGCAGTTATTTGTGGCAAAAGGGTTTAGTGGCCTATTTCAGTACAGAAAGAAAAATATATACACACTTCACTGGTGCATTTATTTATGCTGAAAGCGTTTACTGGCCTATTTCAGTACAAAAATAATAATATATTCTCAGTTCACATCGGCGATTATATGTGTTAAAAGCATGGCTGGGAGTCAGCAGGGTGGCAGCAGTGGGAGGTCAGGAGCCAAGTGTGCCCAGGGTAGGCCTCCTGCTTCGCAGCAGCCTACCTGCCCGGAAAGTAGTGGTGCAGGGGTTTCACCAGGCCTAATTCCAGTGTCTCCTCCATCTCTCTCTCTCTCTCTCTCTAAACTTTAGTCGGTCGGAAATCTCCTTCCTGGATGTCTGCCTCAAGGTAAGAGACAACACTATCATAACAGACTTATACACAAAACCGACTGGCAAAAATAGTTTTCTTAGGATCAATAGCTTCCACCCCCCTGGCCTTATCAGGTCCCTTCCACAATCCAAGGTTCCCCTTCTATTAAGGTAAAGTCCAGCTCATTTTTAATACATGGCTACCTATTCTCACCTTTTACTTGCAACCCTAGGTTATCTAGATATATGGCCTTAAGACCACCTATTTGTATGAGGCATTGACTGGCGCCCACACTTTTGCCCTCTTCTCAGATGGCCACCGGCAGATGGCCCTCGTTCGGCGCATGCGCATCCATGTGACGCTCGCGTCACAGGCTAGATTTACATTCGCATCCTGAGAGCGCTTTTCCTTTACTCTGCGCATGCCCAGCTTGGTCACAAGTGATAAATGCTGTATGTGTGTTCCACACCTCACTCTCGGGCTCTCCCGCCCACATGGGTGGACACGTGATCCCTGGCCACCAATCAGGTATTCCTTACCGGTATTTATCATGGCGCTCCGCACCACAGGCTAGCGCTGGCTGCGTTTGACATGTGGTCTTGTTATTGGTGAGTTTTGAGCTCAGAGCTCCATTATATCTAGCCTTTTTCAGTATGGGATATGGTCTTACATTGTCCGCTCCCTTCTAGGGCCTTGTCTTTACACTCCCACTATTGTCTTGTGTTGTTGCCTGTTTAGGTTTTCAATATTTCATCCTGCCTTTAGTCACCTAGTGCCTTGTATTGAGCTTGGATCACATCCCTGATGATTGCTATGCCATCACATATCTGATCAGGATACAGCATCTACCTACCCTACTATTTGTATGGACTGTTTGTTGGATATTAGCACTTACCTGCCATCAACTCTAGTCCCACATCTAATGTACTGTTCAGATGTTATCAATCATATCATCATGTTTTTTTTTTTTACAAAAAATCATGTTTATTCGAACTAATCATGTGTTGTAAATTTTCATAAATTCTCATGTTTCTAAGAATCATGTCCATGGAGTATCCTTTTACATGAATTATGTACATTTGCTGTTTTGTTGTGTATGCAATACTAGTGCACACCTTACAGATATGTTTTTGTCATTCTATTTTTTATCAGCCTGATGAAGGGCTAATGTTAGCCCAAAACGTTGCGACTTGTGTACCACTGTGCCCGTCTGAAATGATATGAAATAAATATTCACTGATTATCATCATTACCATTGGAGTGCTGTCTAAATCTATATAGTAGCAGTCACTTCAGCGGTTATTTGTGTTGAAAGTGTTTATGTCGGCGGCGGTTATATGTTATATATACACATTTTACTTCTGCAGTTATATGTGGTGAAAGCGTTTAGTGTCATTTCAGCACAAAAAGAAAAAAAATATACTCACTTCACTGGTGCATTTATTTCTGCTAAAAGCGTTTACTGGCCTTATTCAGTACAAAAAGAAAAATATATACGCATTTCACTTCTGCAGTTATTATTTCAGTACAAAAACAAAATATATTCAGTGTTCACTTTTGCAGTTATATGTGGTAAAACCTTTAGTGACATATTTTGGTTGAAAAACTAAATATATTCAGCGTTCAGTGCTGCAGTAATATTTGTGCTAAAATCTATATTGACGTTTTTCTGTGGAAAAACAAATTTTATTCAGCGTTCAGCGCTGTGGTTATATGCGGTAAAATCTCCATGTCTCAATGAAAAATCTGCAGCGTGGGGGCCCTTGTGGCTTCTACACACTTTCAAAATAATCCTTTAGCGGAGCGAATAGATGCCGGATGACTGGGACACTTCCCAGAAGCTGCTGTCGGGAGCAGCGGTTCATTTTTGAATGTCCGTATACGAAGACCCTCTCCATCTCCGTGCTCAGTTTTATGCGGTAAAATCTTTTGTGACTTATTTCGGTGGAAAAACAAATATTATTCAGCGTTCAGCGCTGTAGTAATATGTGGTAAAATCTTTATTGAAGTATGTCAGTCGAAAAACTAAATTTATTCTGCGGTCAGCGCTGCGGTTATATGCAGTAAAATCTTTTGTGATGTATCTTGATGAACTTCGCAATTCTTCCAGGCTCAAAGCAATCTTTACACTTTGTCTTCTCATTGTCTGTACCTACTAGACGCCTGTTCATGCCAGACAGGTTCCCCCAGAAGTATCTTGGTCGATCGACACTCTGTCATTGTGCCATTCTGTGGCTTCCTCATGCTGCTTCCACTTCCAGATTCTGTCATTGTGCCACTCTGTGGCCTCCTCCTGATGCTGCTGCTGCCGACATCTCCAGACTCGGTCATTGTGCCACTCTGTGGCCTACTCATGCTGCTGCCACCTCCAGACTCGGTCATTGTGCCACTCTATGGTCTCCTCCTGATGCTACTGCTGACACCTCCAGACTCTGTCATTGGGCCACTCTGTGGTCTCCTCATGCTACTTCTACCTCACCGCTATGTCATAGGTCCACTCTTTGGACTTCTCATGCTGTTCCCACCCTTCTCCACTTCATGACTGGTCCATTATTTTGGCTTTCGGCCTGGATGACATCATCATTTATTTGACACTTCTTCTGATCTGTCAGAAGGTAGGAAAAATGAGACGCACAACGGATCCTGTCTGTGTTGCGGCTGTAAGGCCTGTATGGTGCCATCAGAATTGGCTTATGATTTGGTAGCCAAAAGCAGGAGTGGGTAGAAAACACAGAAGACATGCAAACATTTGGTTCACGTGTCATGTCTGTTTTGGATCCACTCCTGTTTTTTTTGGAATTAGCAATACTGATGGATTATTGACCAAATGCTGACCGAGTGAAGGCAAATGCTCAGCAGACAGGAATCGTTTTTTGAGGGGTTATTGTTGTGATGGATCAGAGGAAGGGCAAAATAATCAGTGACATCAACACAAACTTACTGCTGACACCCTCTCCACTCTGTCAGGGAGGGCTCTACTTTTATAAGCGTTTAATAGAACAGGTTCTGTAGACATCTTTGTGGAATCAGCTGACGACGGTGTAAAAGGAGTGCCCTTCTTCGTGACGATAACATCTACCTGTAAGACTGAGTTCATACTTGAGTTATTTGGTCAGTTTTGGCCCCGTGACAGCCCAAATAAGTGAAGTATACAGTGATTCTAAGAGCAACACCTGTCATGTGCTTGTCATATTGACTCACAGTATTGTTTCACTACCACAGCAGACTCCCTATGCGTGTTACTGCAAGGCACAGTGTCCCCCCCCCCCCCTTAAAAGCTCTCTGCAGCCAGGAAATAGCTATCTTTTAATGCGATTTGCCTCAAACAAATTCGGATCAAAGCACATTTTTCCCAAAAATTTGGTGAATCGGCTGTCACGGGGTTCCGAAGGTGCACTCGGTCCCCCATTGCCCGCAGAACTGTTGCTTAGCTTTTGGAATGAGGTTCTGTGTTTGACCTCATTCCCAGGGCGGCTTTACTAGCTGGGTGGCTCCCTGCTCCTAGTCTGCCTTGAGCGCCGAGCTGATCACTCGGTGCTCGACTGGTTGGTCTGTCGGTCATGTGATGCTGGCCACGTCACATGACCCTCACTCCCCACTATAAATACAGGCAGCCTGCTGGCTACAGGTTGCCTGTTAATTTCTAGGTTCCTGGCTATTTGTTGGACTACTGAATATTTACCTGATCCTGTTCCCTGACGATCCTCTGCCTGCTCCTCCTGTACTGCGCATACATCCTGTTATTGTGACCTCGGCTCCCACCTGACTACTCTCTTAGGACTCCTCTTGTACTTCGCTACTCTCCTGGTATTTGACCCCGGCTTCTCCTGACCATTCGTTGCTTAATCCGTTGTACTGTGTAGCTCTCTTGGTTCTGACCCGGTCCGTTCATGTTCCGTATTTTGTCTTGTCTGTCTTCCCTGCACATATCCTAAGTTAGGGATTGCCGTCCAGTTGTCCCCTGTCATCAGGACTCGTGAGGCAAGTAGGCAGGGCCAGGGGTGAGGGTGGAGCGCAGTGGTCACTACCCTTCCCCCTGTGTGTGTGTGGACGTGACCATTACAGATTAACAGGCCCAATAACCACTGTATCATGAATCCTCTTACTACCCTGACTGACCATGTCTCTAACTTGACACAGAGGGTGCAGGAGCTAGGAGAGAAACTCCGTTCTTGTGAGTTAGGGCAAGGTTCTTCCACTCCTCTGTCCTCCAGTCCATATTTTGAACCCCAGATCAAGCTCCCAGAACCCTTTTCTGGAGACCGGAAGAGGTTTCTCTCCTTTAAGGAGAATTGCAAACTCTACTTCCGTTTGCGCCCCGTGTCCTCCGGTCCCGAGAGCCAACGCGTGGGGATTATCATTTCTCTACTACAGGGTGATCCCCAGGACTGGGCATTTTCGTTACCTCCTGGGGCCAGTTGTCTAACTTCTGTGGAGGGGTTTTTTCAGGCCCTGGGTACCCTCTATGACGAACCAGACAGGGCCCTGGTAGCCGAGACAGCTCTTAGGGCACTGGTTCAGGGCCATCTCCCTGCGGAGGAGTATTGCACCCAATTCAGACGGTGGTGTGTCCCCTCAGGATGGAATGAACCAGCCCTGAAGAGTCAGTTTAGGTCTGGTCTATCTGATAATTTAAAAGATCTATTGGTCAATTACCAAATTCCTGAGACCTTAGAGGAGATGATGACCCTAGTTGTCCGACTTGACAGACGAGTTAGAGAGAGACGACAAGAACGACAGTTCTGTTCTCAGATGGTGGTCCAGCCAGAGGCCTTTTCCAGGGACAACACTGAGGTCTCCACCGAGGAACCCATGCAGGTTGGCATGACCCGGGTTAATCTTCGTCGCAGACGCGGAGAGTGCTTCTACTGTGGAGATCCTGGCCATTGGATCAACAAGTGTCCTAAAGCAAGACAACCTAAAGACCAGGTACACCCTGATTTTTCTAAAGGTAAGCTTTTGGTACCCATAACAATTTCTCTGGGGGTTAATAAGTGGCCGGGTAAGGCCTTTATTGACTCCGGTTCAGCGGCCAGCTTTATTGACTTTGAGTTTGCTTGTAAATTGGGTATTCCAATGTTTGCTTTACCTACACCTATCCATGTCATGGCTATTGATGCTACTCCCCTGATTGGTGGTACTGTGAGGTCATGTACCTCTGAAATTTCTCTGTCCGTGGGTGTGTGCCACTCTGAGAGATGTTCTCTTCTAGTCCTGGAGAACCTACCGGTTGAGGTGGTACTAGGGTTGCCTTGGCTCCGTTTACATAACCCCACAATTGATTGGTCCAAAGGAGAGTTGGTGAAATGGGGACCTAAGTGTGACTCATGCTTGTCCGTGGTCCAGGCTGGGGTTTCAGTAAGGTCTAATACATTACCCTCTGTTATTAAGGAATATTCTGATGTGTTCTCGTCCCTTACTCCAGAGGTTCTACCCCCCCATAGACCTTATGATTGCGCCATAGAGCTAATTGAGGGTGCCGAATTTCCTAAAGGTCGAATTTATAATCTTTCAGGGCCCGAACGCAAGGCTATGGAAGATTATATTAAGGAGAGCCTTGCTAAAGGGCATATTAGACCTTCAGTCTCTCCTATGGGAGCAGAGTTTTTCTTTGTTAAAAAGAAGGATGGTGGTCTTAGGCCTTGTATTGATTACCGGAGATTAAATAAAATCACTGTCCAAAATAGATACTCTCTCCCATTGATTCCGGATTTATTTAACCAGGTTTTGGGGGCAACCTGGTTTTCCAAGATTGACCTGAAAGGGGCATACAATCTAATCCGAATCAAGGAGGGAGACGAATGGAAGACAGCGTTCAATACTTCGATAGGACACTTTGAATATCAGGTGATGCCTTTTGGACTCAGCAATGCCCCAGCTGTGTTCCAAAACTTAATGAACGATATTCTTAGGGAGTACTTAGGTAAATTTATTATTGTCTATCTTGACGACATTTTGATATTCTCTCCTGATTTCGAATCTCATGTGTCCCATGTCAAACAAGTATTAGAGGTGTTGAGGGAGAACCAGCTATCCGCTAAGCAAGAGAAATGTGTCTTTGGTGTACAGGAGATACTGTTTCTAGGGCATGTTTTGACTCCTCACGCCTTTAAGATGGATCCTGGTAAGGTTTTAGCAATTAAGGAATGGGTAAGGCCTTCATCCTTAAAGGCTTTACAACGGTTTTTGGGTTTCGCTAATTACTACCGTAAATTTATCATGAATTTTTCTGTAATTGCTAAGCCATTGACCGACCTTACTAAGAAAGGGGCGGATTTGGAGAATTGGTCTACCAAGGCCATTTCTTCATTTGAAACATTAAAAAAGGCATTTAGTAGCGCTCCCATTCTGATCCAGCCTAATCAGGAGAGACCCTTTATTGTGGAGGTGGATGCGTCCGAGGACGGCGCAGGAGCAGTCCTTTCACAAGGTCCTGCTAGCCTCACTAACCTGAGACCGTGTGCCTTCTTCTCTAGGAGAGAAACTACGACATAGGGAATAGGGAGCTGTTGCCCATTAAATGGGCATTTGAGGAGTGGAGACATTTTTTGGAGGGGGCAAGGCATCGAGTAACTGTTGTCACTGACCATAAAAACCTAATGTTTCTCGAGTCCGCTAAGAGGTTGAATCCCCGACAAGCCCGATGGGCTCTGTTTTTTACCCGTTTTGATTTCTCCATTACGTTCAGGCCGGGAAGTAAAAATGTGAAGGCAGACGCATTATCTCGGAGCTTCCATGCTTTTCAACCCACTGAGATGCCGCCTGAATCCATCCTACCAGCAAACATCTTCTTAGCGGCTCTAACCCAGGATATCTCGGCTCGCATTAAGGCTAAACAACATCTGGCACCGGCATCCACCCCAACAGATAAGTTGTTTGTTCCCGTACAATTTCGTCTCCAGCTGTTGGGTGAGTGTCACGATTCTGCCTTTTGTGGACATCCGGGTATTGAGGGCACTAAGGATCTGGTTTCTAGATCTTATTGGTGGCCCACTCTGACCAGGGATGTCAAGTCCTACGTGTCAGCCTGTGAGGTTTGTGCCAGGTCTAAGACACCTAGGACTCGCCCTGCTGGTAACCTACGACCCCTACCCATTCCCAGTAGACCCTGGTCCCATATCTCGATGGACTTTATAACTGACCTACCGCTGGCGGAGGGTAAGACTGTGGTTTGGGTAGTGGTCGATAGGTTTAGCAAGATGGTTCATTTCATTCCCCTGTCTAAACTTCCGAATGCTAAAACCCTGGCGTCTATTTTTGTGAGAGAGATTGTTCGTTTACATGGCATCCCGGAAAATATTGTTTCGGACAGGGGTGTGCAGTTTGTGTCCAAATTCTGGAGGGCCTTCTGTCAAAGATGTAAAATTTCGTTGTCTTTTTCTTCCGCCTACCATCCTGAGAGTAATGGGCAGACTGAACGCCTTAATCAGTCTGTGGAACAATTCCTGAGGTTGTATGTTGCTGATGACCAGCAATTATGGGTCAAATTCCTTCCGTTGGCTGAATTTGCTCTGAATAACCGTGTCAATTCTTCTGCTGGGGTCTCCCCTTTCTTTTGTAACCATGGTTTTCATCCCCGTTTTCATTCTGGGTCGTCCGTCTCCTCCTCTAACCTTGAAGCTGATAAACTCTCCTCCGAACTGTGCACAGTTTGGGCCCGGGTTCAATTGAACCTAGAAAAGGCTCAAAGTTCTCAAAAACTCAAGGCCGATAGGAGACGTTCAAGGGGGGTGAACTTTCAGGTTGGGGATAAAGTATGGTTGTCCTCCAAGAATCTATCTCTCAAGGTAGCTTCTAGAAAATTTGCTCCTCGTTTTATTGGTCCATATAAGATCACGGAGGTGATTAACCCGGTATCATTTAGGTTGGAGCTGCCCGAGTCATTCCACATTCATAATGTGTTCCATAAATCTCTACTTAAAAAATATTTTGAACCGGTAGTACCATCGAAAGCCTCGCCTCCGCCGGTTCTTGTTAATGATGCTGTCGAGTATGTCGTGTCTAAAATAGTGGATGTCAGGAAGGTGCGTAACTCCTTGCAGTATCTGATTCACTGGAAGGGGTATGGACCTGAAGAGAGATCTTGGGTACCTGCCAGGGAGGTTCATGCTCCTAGACTGGTTCGTAAATTTCATTTAGAACACCCTGAAAAGCCATCGCCTGAAGTCTTGGGTCCGGTGGCCCCTCGTAAAAGGGGGGGTACTGTCACGGGGTTCCGAAGGTGCACTCGGTCCCCCATTGCCCGCAGAACTGTTGCTTAGCTTTTGGAATGAGGTTCTGTGTTTGACCTCATTCCCAGGGCGGCTTTACTAGCTGGGTGGCTCCCTGCTCCTAGTCTGCCTTGAGCGCCGAGCTGATCACTCGGTGCTCGACTGGTTGGTCTGTCGGTCATGTGATGCTGGCCACATCACATGACCCTCACTCCCCACTATAAATACAGGCAGCCTGCTGGCTACAGGTTGCCTGTTAATTTCTAGGTTCCTGGCTATTTGTTGGACTACTGAATATTTACCTGATCCTGTTCCCTGACGATCCTCTGCCTGCTCCTCCTGTACTGCGCATACATCCTGGTATTGTGACCTCGGCTCCCACCTGACTACTCTCTTAGGACTCCTCTTGTACTTCGCTACTCTCCTGGTATTTGACCCCGGCTTCTCCTGACCATTCGTTGCTTAATCCGTTGTACTGTGTAGCTCTCTTGGTTCTGACCCGGTCCGTTCATGTTCCGTATTTTGTCTTGTCTGTCTTCCCTGCACATATCCTAAGTTAGGGATTGCCGTCCAGTTGTCCCCTGTCATCAGGACTCGTGAGGCAAGTAGGCAGGGCCAGGGGTGAGGGTGGAGCGCAGTGGTCACTACCCTTCCCCCTGTGTGTGTGTGGACGTGACCATTACATCGGCCAAATAAAATTTTTGAAAAATTTGCTCATCTCTGGTAGTAACCATAGAAACAAGAAGTGTATAATGTGACTGAAAAATGAATCAAGCCAGCAAAGGAGACAATATGGACAATCACAATACATTAGTAAGTGCCTTGTATTGACTTTCTCTACATGATAAATGCCATTTGATAAAGTGAAACAACCCCTTTAAGGACATAGGCTGTAAGTTTGCATTCCTTCTCGACAATCGGCTACTCATCAGTGAACGAGACTGATGTGTTTACATGCAGTGATCTCCACAGTATGGGGAAGAACGATCGCTAATGCCATCCCTCATCCCCATAGAGAAGCACTGTTTGTCGGCAGCAAAGGCTATTTAGATGCCGGGATGTGCCGCCAGCAAGCGATGATTTAGGTGACTGAAAGAACGATCCTACTACCTATTAAATGAGAGTTTTGCGCGTTTGTTGGGAAATCAGAATCAACTTTACACCAGCAGATTATTGCTAAAGAGCATTTGTACGAACACCTGTTAAAAATAATGGGCCTTTACACATGGAACAATATCAATCACTGATAACACCTCCTTTTGCTTCGATTAGCTCATCACTAATGAGCACCCAAATCTTGCCCTTGCCACTAGTGCACAGCCATTAGGAATATGGAGCATCATTTTGAAAGTTTTTTTTTTTTATAGGTTGAAATGTTCCATTTCCTGTTACTTATCCTCTTGTAAATAGGATAATAGGATGCCTGCCCTTACTGGAAAGTGTTCTCAAAGAAGATGTTCCACAATTGTTATTTCACTGGCAATACAAGTATTTACTAAAAGAGGCATGTCAGAGGAAGTTACGGTTAAGGTTAAGATACCTGTTATACCAATTACTTCTGTTGTAATCTCCTGTAGTTGCCCTTTTGAAAACTGTAGTCAGAAAATTATTACAGCAATAGGAAAGTAATTGCTTTATAAATTATGCCAATCATCCTTCTTGTATATGGATGAATTTTTTTTATTACAGGTAAATGGAAATCCTCAAATTGCATAAAGTATGGTTTGATGTTCCTTTTAGTCTGGTGTCCTTTGAACTTTTTCATGTACAGTAACTCTTTTTTAATATTTAGTGTTCTAATTAATATCATTTGAAGTTTGTGAATTGAAGTTCATTCACCTCTGCTGTTTAATAATACAATTAGATATTTTAAGCGCAGGCACAAACAAATGACTAATACACACACCTTTACAGATAAGTTTTCTCCACTTTTATGACTGCCCCTTCAGTCTGTCACTGTGGATGTGTTCATAATTATGTTCCTCTTTTTGTTAAAACTTGATGAATCCACTGATAGATCCTATTGATTGAAAAAAATGATTAGTCAAAAACAAACTGAAAAAAATAAATTGCTTGAATATTGCAAATATTTAATATACAACCATAAGGCACATACTGTATAGTGATGTCTTCCTTGAGTCAGTGCCCTCCTAATAGAAAACACATAGTGTGAGCAACCATGCTCCCATACTAGTATAAGGTACATGACTATTTATAGCCTCAGAGAAGGCCATACTTTTTTTCTTTAAAAAAAAAATATGTTTAACCTAAAAACCTGATTTAAACAATAGGTCATTTTCCGATGACACATTCCTTTTAAGCCTCATTCACACGTCAGTGTTTTGGTCAGTGATTTTCATCAGTGATTGTGAGTCAAGACCGGAATTGGAGCCTCCACAGAGATAAGGTATAAGGGAAGGATCTGCACATGTTCTTTGCTTAGATCCACACCTGGTTTTGGCTCAAAATCACTGATGGAAATCACTGACCGAACACTGACTGTGTGAATAAAGCCTCATGCACACGTCCATGGAACACGGACCGTGTGATACCGGCCTGAATTTCTTCTGAGTGCAGGAGCGCACGGCGTCATTGGTTGCTATAGATCATACCAGTGTATTACTGAGTGCATGACGCTGTGCGCTCCTGCACTCAGAAGAAATCCAGGCCGGTATCACACGGTCCGTGTTTCACAGACGTGTGCATGAGGCTTAAGGCATTATGGTGCATTCACATGACCATATGTATTTGGCGGTCTGCAAAACGCGGATCCGCACAATAATACGGATGGTGTCAGTGTGTTTTTTTTGCAGACCTATTGTAACAATGCCTATTCTTGTCTGCAAAACAGACAAGAATAGGACATATTCTATCTTTTTTAAGGGACTGTGGAAAGGACATACAGAACACGGTGTGCCGCCCAAATTTTTTTGTGGTCTCATGGAAATGAATAGGTCCGCATCCAATCCGAAAATAATGCGGATCAGATACGGAAAATCAGGCTCACAATAGTCGATGAAAATCATTCATCATCATTTACAACATAGATGACTGTATAATGAAGAGAGGTAGAAGTTGAAGAAGAAAGGGTAAAAACATTTTTTTAATGGAAATTAACTATAGAGTACTTTAGTTATTTTACTTTAGAAACTGTGAAAATAATAAATATATTCTTCTAGTTGTATAGTCCATTCACTGTATACGAGGACATCTCAGGGGTCAGAACCACACCAATCAATCATAAAACACTGCTACAGGAACAACCCTTTAAAATTTTTTCCTTGTGGTGTACTGAATACATAAAGGTATTTCTAAAAAAATATATTAATAATAATAGCTGTAACAATGGCAGCTGGCAGCCGCCAGCGTGCAGCGCATCCTGCTATGTACCTCAGTCTAAGGCTCCTCTTCTCCGTTGCAGGCTCCGGACCCGCTTTCCTGCACTGTCGCGGGTGGCGACGGCTTCAGTTGCACCTTGTAGGAGCCGCACGCGTCCTGTTTCTTTAAGGGTTCGTGCACGCCCCTGATTCCGCCTTCTCTCCAATCCCGGCCAGGCACCACCTTTATAAGGGTGCTTCCCCCTTCCTGTGATGCCTGAGCAATATTGTAGTTTTCTACAGTGAAGGTTCCAGCTTGTTGTTCCTGTGTTGTTATCCTGCTTCCGACCTTAGCCTGTATCCTGACCTCGTCTCTGCCTGATCCTCCTGTACCTCGCTGCTCTAAAGTGTATGATTCGGATTGTCGACCACGCCTCTGTCTGCTGTTCAGCTTGTTACACCTGCTGCACCTGAGCTATTCAGCTCTGCTGTTCTAACAGCTCCAGCATTGCTAAATCATTAACTCAATTAGATATTTTAGGGAAGGGAATAGAATGTCTGTAAGTTCAGAATTACAGTGGTAGAGTCCAGTAAAAGATAAAGTCTTTGTAAGGAATAATCCAAGATGGAGGGTTGCCCGTGTCCAGCGGGCGGTCGTGATGTTATTCAACGTCAGATGTTGGATGAAGGACCCAGGACCTGAGTGTGTCACTGTTTTTACCCACTCTGAAGGCGGGGAGTGGTTATGACATGTACAAGTCCAGCCTTGTGTAATTGGAACAGGGGCAGTCCTTTGCCCCATAGGGAGAAAATCTGGCAGAATCTTTGCTTTGCCAGTTTCTCCATACCCGTAAGTCAAATAAAAAAATAGAGTTGATATTTATAATCAGTGCAATTTTACGCATCATCTGATGCCAAATATGACTGGACGACAGTACAGTGTGCCTGAGAACCTTTATATCTCAGCGCAGGAATCTCTGATTTTCCCGCGGGTTTCCTGGAAGGTGGGTTAGAATAACCCGAACAACCGCTGAAGAGATGGTTCATTTCGTATTTTCCTAACCCATTAAATATGAGGAAATATGGGAAGAATTATGAAATCTATGGGATGGAGGGTGACTGCAAGGTCACCTTTCTCCCTGTATCATCCAGCTGTCTGATACAGATCTGTCCTTTTCTTTTGAAGGTTTCTGACGAGGCTTAAGGTGTGAGGATTCATGCTGGGTTGGAGCCGCTCCGACTACAGAAAGGGAGTTTTTGTGAGGTTCTCTCAGGAAAATACTAGATTGATGGGTACTTAACCTGGCATGGGGGCAGAAGAGTATTTGGCAAGGAGGTGCTAATTGTACCTCTGATCTGTGAGCAGTAACAGAATGTTGAATTACTTCTGGGTTGAAAAAAGATTTTAACTCTTTATGTGCAGGAGAGGGCTCTTGTGATTTTAAAACTGGACGCATTTGCGATTTCTTCGTTAACCGAGGTCGCAAAGCGTCACACTGTTGTACTGTGTTCTCTGGGTATGGTCACAATTGATAAATGATGGTTATCTTTCTCTAGAGGCAAGTGCACTTTAATATACCTACAAGAAAATTAAGCTTTTTGATCATAAAGCACTTCAAAAGTATACAATCACTGTGATACAGCTAAATAAGTAGTAAATATTGCCAAGAGCCCTTAAATCTAAAGAAATTCATTTCAAGGGCTCAAGCCCTGCCATATATTTGTTCCTCCTTCAATTTCAATCAATTGAATTTAAAAATGCACTGCCAGGACATTTCGATCTTGCATAAAATTTCTGTAGATGATCTGACAACAGTAAGAAAGATGATGATGTTGAGAGGAGTCGTAGGAAGCAGCAGAGCCATATTTTATCACAGGATGCCACAGAGAGTCAGTTAATGTTTTGGGAAAATAACTTAAAAATATTTATAATCTCTGAATTTACAAGCAATCTTCCATAGAGTATACTTATTTACTTAACCCTGAGAGCAACTCCATAAACCCATGTAATAACTCATAAACACATGCTCATAAAAAAAGGGTGATGAATAAAAACATGGTTCAATGCAACACATAATAATAAACTAAAGAGCAGCATAAGAGCCTCTGTAGCAAGATTATAATTTTTGTGAATGACATAAAAGCTTTCCTTTTATTATCCAATTCTTCCATTGAATCTTTAAAATGCAATTTGTGCAATGTATGTTTGTTCACTTTAGAATGAATATATAAACAAATTCCGTAGTATATGGATTGTGTAAAAACGATGCAGCCAGGTAGGCGCATACTGCAGTTTTACATAATTTCACAATAAGAACAATAATGATCGTAATAACAAACTGCTTGATTACTAAGCTGCAAAATAATATTTTATTATTCTAAATCTCTGCAGTAAATGCAAATATGAGCAGAAAACACTATAGCGCCGAACTTACTTTTTAAAAAAGATGCAAATTAATTTCAGCATAAGGAATAAAAACACTTTCAAGGTCAAACAGAGTTTCAAATTGTTCTACGTTAAAAACAGTTTGTTTAAAGGGGTTTGCTTCTGCTGGGTGTTCCATCACAATTTGTCTTGGTCTATCTAGAATCCTACACTCTTAAACAACAGGGAATGTATTTACAGTGTGATGCTTATCATGACTGTATGCAAATTATCAGGCTTACAGCATTTATACATGGCCATGGTATTAGTCCATGGATAAGTCCCTATTTAGAAAAATACTGGATCCTGTCCTAAGAGAACAAGAAACGATCCATCAGGGCCAAATCCAAACTTCACTTTACCTTAGCAAGTTCAGTTACACCCCATAATAAGTTATCTGCCTTCAATAAACATGTTAAGATCTTTCATAACTAATTACTGTATCATTTATATAGGAAGGGCTCACTTGGACCTTGTGCTTTATCTTGTAACAATAAATACAGAGAAGGGCAAATACACATGTAGAGGCCAAGATATTATAGATAGAGAACTGTGACTTTATTAATAGAGATGAGCGAAGTATTCAAAAATTTGATTTGGCTGCTTCGCCGAATTTTACAAAGAATGTTGCTTTGTTATACTTATTACTTTGTCATGAAACGCATTTCTTGCTAAGTAGTGGGTGCAATGACAGGGAGCAGTGATTGTGCAGCTCCCTGTCATTTTACCCTTCAGATGCCACGTTCATAGCTGATCGCGGCATCTGACAGTAATAACACATTGTAAAATTTTTCAAAAAATTATTAAATCATGCTTACCTCATCAATTTGCTGGCAATGGGCCAGCTTCCGCCATCCTGATTGAACATCTAGTGTGAAATCATCACTTCAGCTGGCGTGGTGACATCATATTTCACTGTGCAGAGGGGTAAGTATGATTTATTTATATATTTTTTTTGTTTAACGTCATTCAGGGAAAATCGATTCACTATCACTGAGCAAGAGGAAATTCGGCTTCCCAGCAAATCGATTTTTCCCAGAAATTTCAATCGAAGTCCACTTTGTGGACTTTGATTCGCTCAACATTATTTGTTAATGAAACGGAGGTGAAACAAAAGTAAGGGAAGAGAATAAAATATAGATATGTTTTAAATAAAAAAAAAGAACCACAACTTCCTAAATTGCATGCAATCCTAGAAGCTTGACAAATAAAACTGATGAACTGATGAAAATATGACACAGTGACTGGGTAGTGAACTAACAGTGTTTTCGGAAAATGTGTAGACTGCACACCTGTGCTTCAATTTAAAGAAAATTAAGTTTTCCCCCATCAATCTGCACTCAATTCCCCTTAATAAAAAAAAAATGTAAACATAATTTGAGAAATGTTTGCAGATTAAAAAGGAAAAACTAACATTTCGCATGGACATAAGTATTCAGACCCTTTGCTATGATATTTGAAATTTAGCTCTGGGAACCTACCATTTCTCTTGATTATCTTTGAAATATTTCTACACCTTGATTGGAGTCCAACTGTGGTAAAATCAGTTGATTGGACATGATTTGAAAATACAGACTGTTGTCTATACAAGGTCTCACAGCTGAAAATGCAATTCAGAGCAAGGGGAAAAGAATTGCAGGTATAGCTCAGAAACATGATTGTGTAGAGACACAGATCTTGAGAAAGGTACAAAAGATTTCTGCTGCATTGAAAGTGTCCAAAAGCACAGTGGCCTTCGTAATTCTTAAATGGAAGAAGTTTGAAACAACCCGGACCTCCTACTGGAGCTGGCTGCCCACCAAACGAATTAATCTTGGGCCTTGGTAAGAGAGGTGATCAAGAACCCACTCTGACTGAGTTCCTCATATCCTGTGTGCAGATGGATGAAACTTCCAGAAGGTAAACCATCACTGCAGCACTCCACCAATCTGGGCTTTATGTCAGGATGGCCAGAAAGAAGTCTCTCCTCTCTAAAAGACACACGAGTTTGGAAAAACACTTCAATGACTCTCAGATTGTGAGAAACAAGATTCTTTGTTCTCATGAAACCAAGATGAAACTTTTTGGCTTCAATTCTATGCATCATGTTTGGAAGAAACAGTCACTGCCCAATACCAACCCTATAGTGAAGCATGATGGTGACAGTATCATGCTATGTGGTATTTTTGGTGGCTTGGATAGAAAGACTGGTCAGGGTTGAGGGAAAGCTGAATGGAGCAAAGTACAGATATATTCTTAATGAAAACCTGATCCAGAGTGCTCTGGGTCTTAGACTGGGCTGCATGTTTACCTTCTAACAAGACAATGAGCCTCACAGCCAATTTGGCTTCTCCTGGGGTCTCTGGACGGTTCTCAGTTAGCTTCACAGAGTATGCTTCTTCCTAGAACACTGGAGGTGGCTGCTTGCTTGTACCAGCTGAGGCTGCAAGGCTCAGGCTGGGGATGATGATCAATTGTCTCAGCCGAGACAAGATCCTGGCTTTGCATCCGTAAATCTGGGAGCTCCCCGGGGTGGCTGGCACACTGACTCTAACTTCCTTCCCCACCCATGAGGCAGGATATGGGCGCAGCCCATTTCTGCTCACAGAAGGGGCGGCTGAACTGGAATGTACTATTCCAGTTCAGAAACACTAAACTCACACTTTCTCTGCTAAACACATTGCTGCCACCTGCTGGTGAACATGGAAATTACAGCAATTTGCATGTAACAAGGATTTGAATGCACATTTGTGAGGAAATTATATGAAATTACACAAGATGACAATGTAAATACACTTAACAGGTTGTAGCGGTGTAAAAGAGTTTCGTAACACAACTCTGGGGTGTTACACTAGTTACCTGGTTCAACACCCCAAACACTACAAGTGCCGTGCCTACAGCAGAATAGCTGCCCTGATAATGACTATCCCACCCAGGAACCTAACCAGTTAACCTTGAGAAGTCTCTGTGGCTAGTATGGTATCCTTCTGTATCTTGCATTTACTGGGTAGCTGCTAGCAGGTGAGACAGACAGGTCAAATAGTAGTACTAGCCAGGCTCAAAACAGAGCACTCAAATGTCTAAGGCTAAACAATATCCAGCAGCAATAACGGAACCAAGAAAGACAAAGATACAGAGAAACAAAGGCAGGAGAATGGCTATTAAACAATCTGAGCTCAAATACAGGAGCAAGCAACACAAGACAAAGAGTAGTCAGGTAAACAAGTTGAGTCAAAAACACTGATACTCAAAATAAATCCGTAATCTACTACACAAGGTTGAAAGTTCAATAACTGGAATTCAGCAATATCACAGCAGGATTTAAAGGTGTTGTGCAATTATATAAAGCTTTAGTTTGCATAACTTGCTATTTTTCTGCAAAGACATGCTATTCTATTGGTACCGGCCTCTGCCCGTTTATCGACTCTGACCCTCTGCTGCATGATCTGACTACTGCCTGTTTACCATATTGACCCTTTCCTCATTGCCATGAACTCAGATTTGTTTCAAAGATATGCATATGCTGTGTCTGCCCTGACCTTTGCTTGTTTACTGACTATGAGTACTGCCTGACCGCCGTGAGTCTGCTGCTAACTGCACTGAAACTATTGCAAGAGGTAGTAGCCTGGTGGCTCCACTGCAGTGAAGTCCCTGTGTAGGGATTAAAGGGTGAATACCAGGGGACTGCCAGGATAATGATCTTACATCTTGTCCAAAGTCAAGCTGATGCACAGTGGTTCCACACCCACTGACCGTTACAATTATAAACCACCTAATATAACAAAAGTTCACAGAAATTCTACTATTAAGGGAAATAGATGAAGCGGGAAATCATAATGAGGTAGTTATTATGAGGGACGTCAAGTTGTGAAAATGAAATCTATGCATTAAAGACTATACTTGTACCAGCTGGTACAGAACCAAATTAGATAGCAGGACCATACTGGACTTAATGTTAACAACTAAGGGTACTTTCACACTTGCGTTGTTTGATTTCAGCAGGCACTTCCGTTGACTGACGGCAAACTGTATGCAAAAGCATGTTATTTTTTCTGACTGATCAGGCATTTTTCAGACTGATCAGGATCCTGATCAGTCTGAAAAATGCCTGATCAGTCAGAAAAATGCATTGCAATACCGGATCCGTTTTTCCAGTGTCATCAGGCATAACGGATCCGGTATTTATTTTTTTCTAATTTTTAAAGGTCTGCGCATGCACTAATACATTCCTATGGGGAAAAATGCAGAATCCGGCATTCAGGCAAGTCTTCGGTTTTTTTCGCCAGAGTTAAAACCGTAGCATGCTATGGTTTTATCTTTTGCCTGATCAGTCAAAATGACTGAACTGAAGACATCCTGATGCATCCTTATACAGTATATGGATGTACACATCATTGTGCAAGCCACCAACAGTCCTAGCTAAACCAAAAGAAAAGCATACAGCAGCCTTCAGTTAATGAAAAAAACACTGTGCGTCCCCTGCAGAAGCTGTTTCCCAATGACTCTTTAGTGGAACAAAAGAAGGACATGGAGGCAGTGCCAATAAAGTAGTGGAGAAAAAAAAAGGTTCTTTTAATCCATGTTGTGGCAGTGCAAACACATGCTTTTGAATAACTTCTTTTAGATGTATAATGACTGTGCGTCACTATTAGGCTCAGTTCACACTTCACTTATTTGGTCAGTTACCAGTCAAAAACACAGAACTGATGCAGATTTTTTCATGATACCTTATCTGAGAGTAGAGTTCACTCCTGATTTTGGCTCACCATACAGTAACTGCTTGAATTTAATGACCAAAAAACTGATCTGTGAACTCAGCCTTAAAGGTCAATGTTAGCGTCAGGTCTAATTTACTTAACCGTGCAGTAGCCCAAGATTCTAATATAGTGGGAAACAGCTGTCTTATTTTACACCGTCTGCTGTGTCCACATTAAATGATAGATAACCTATTCTGTTAGACACTGATTCTACTATAGTGTGAAAGAAATGTCTAATTTAACTGTTTGTGGGGTGTACACATTGATTGATAGATAATGTATTCTGTTAGCCACTGATTCAAGTAGTGGCCCCATGACAGAGTGGGGAGGGTGTTAGCAGTAAGGTTGTGTTGACATCACTGTTTACATTTCCCTTTTTCTGATTAGTCAGAAGAACAACCTAAAAAAAAAAGATCTTGTATTTAAAGCATCCGCCATCGCACGGTCAGTATTTGGTCAGTAATTGATTAGTATTTGTAAAGCAAAACCAGGAGTGCAAAACAGAGATGAAATGTTATGGAAATATTTGCATGTCTTCTTTGTTTTGGACCCACACCTGCTTGTGGTTTCCAAATCATGGTCAATTCCTTATTCAAAATACTGACTGTGTGATTGAGGCCTTATGGATTCTTCGAAAACAGGATCTGTTGTGTTTTTGCATCTTTCTGTTCTTCTGACAGATCAGAAGAATGGTAAAGTAAACGGTTAGTTCAATAAGGCCAAACAGGGACACAGTTCCAGAACAGACTGTTGAGGGTGACAACAGCATAAACAGTCACAATAGTAGATCCGTCACAGAGTAATTCAGGTGTGAACAGCATTAGGAGTCACAATAGTGGCCCAGTCACAGCGTGGGGAAGGTAGCAACAGCATGAGGAGTCAACATGTGGCCCAGTCACAGAGTAGTGAGAGTGGGGACATCATGAGGAGTCACAATAGGGGCCCAGACACTCTGGCGAGGGGGAAAAAACCGCAGTGGCAGTAACAGCACAAGATGGTGGCAGTAGGAGAATAGGGCAGCAGAGGCATCAGGCGGGTGGCAGCAGCACGTGGGCAGAAGTAACTGGCCATTTTTCACAATATTCTGGTGTGGCAGCACACAGCGGTCAAATCACTACTGGCAGAATGATCTAGTCTGATGCATCAGGCACCGGTGTGTGGAAATCCTGGCTGATCCATGCTTGATTCATCTTTATTGATAATTTTGTGTTGAAAGGCAAGTTCTCTTTGGGGTACCTATGCCCCACCACCGCACTAAAACCTGCTTTGATGCCACACTACTGGCCGGGCAGGAAAGCTTGTACAAGGCAAACTCGGCCGTTGCGGTCACTCTTCAAGTTTGGTTGCTCAGTAGTTCAGTGGATTCTGAATCTGGGGTGACAGGGTACAGTCCAAGTATGCCACCACCTTCTGGTTCAGGTTCTTCTCCATGTCCTGCTACTGCTGCTGGCTGGTTTCTTCAATAGATGGGTGAAGAAACGTGCTCATTAGAGACTCAAGACTCAATTTTCTGCTGATGGAGCTGCTCATGTCCCCCCCTCCTACCTCCAGCAGTCATGGCAGTGGAGCGTGAGTGCAGAGGTTCCCCAGGTCAGACCTTCGTGAGGATGGGCGATGGTGCATGTAAGAAGCGACTATCTCGATAGTAGAGTTTTTCATTCCTCTCAGAAGGTGTAACAAAGGCCGCCATTTTGGCCCACTAGCAAGGGTCTAACATCATGGAGTGCCAGTAGTCATATTTCTGCCGAATTGTGATGATACAGCTGTCACTACTTAAGCTACTCAGCATGCATCTGGTCATTTGCTCAAGGGAATCAGAGGGACTCCCTACCTCCATCTCCACTGCATACTGCCACGTTCTGTTGGGGTCATCTGCCTGGTCTTGTTCATCGCACTCCAGCTCCTCCTGCTTCTCTCCTGTTGCTTGAACAGATAAACAACCCAATTCTGTATAAAATTCCTGGGTGTTAATGTCCTCCTCCGCGTTCTCATCCACCAATTCAGCCCCCAAAGGGCTCAGGTGGCCGTGAAATGTAGGCGCCACGTCTCCTGTCCCCTGGCCAGACAGATCTATCAGCATCTGCTCCAGGATGTGAAGGAGTGGAATGACATCATTCATCCCGTAAAGCTTTTGTATCAAGGACAGCACCAACGTCCCACCTTCTGGAAGCGTCACGGTCACCAGCGGTTAGACTCCTTTCCGCTGAAAGTAATAGGAATAAAACAAGATAATGACCAGTCTCTTCCTTGTGCAAGTTTTTTATTCCCGATCAACACGGCAAACAGGCAACGTTTCGGCTTAACACAAGCCTTTCTCAAGCCATAATAAACATCACACAGTGTGAACTTACTGTATATACCTCCTCCACAAGGGATTGTGTAGAGGGAAGGGTTAGATTTGAATATATATGTATATGTATGTACAGTGGCGGAAATAATTATTTGACCCCTCACTGATTTTGTAAGTTTGTCCAATGACAAAGAAATGAAAAGTCTCAGAACAGTATCATTTCAATGGTAGGTTTATTGTAACAGTGGCAGATAGCACATCAAAAGGAAAATCGAAAAAATAACTTTAAATAAAAGATAGCAACTGATTTGCATTTCATTGAGTGAAATAAGTATTTGAACCCCTACCAACCATTAAGAGTTCTGGCTCCCACAGAGTGGTTAGACACTTCTACTCAATTAGTCACCCTCATTAAGGACACCTGTCTTAACTAGTCACCTGTATAAAAGACACCTGTCCACAGAATCAATCAATCAAGCAGACTCCAAACTCTCCAACATGGGAAAGACCAAAGAGCTGTCCAAGGATGTCAGAGACAAAATTGTAGACCTGCACAAGGCTGGAATGGGCTACAAAACCATTAGCAAGAAGCTGGGAGAGAAGGTGACAACTGTTGGTGCGATTGTTCGAAAATGGAAGGAGCACAAAATGACCATCAATCGACCTCGCTCTGGGGCTCCACGCAAGATCTCACCTCGTGGGGTGTCAATGGTTCTGAGAAAGGTGAAAAAGCATCCTAGAACTACACGGGAGGAGTTAGTTAATGACCTCAAATTAGCAGGGACCACAGTCACCAAGAAAACCATTGGAAACACATTACACCGCAATGGATTAAAATCCTGCAGGGCTCGCAAGGTCCCCCTGCTCAGGAAGGCACATGTGCAGGCCCGTCTGAAGTTTGCCAATGAACACCTGAATGATTCAGAGAGTGACTGGGAGAAGGTGCTGTGGTCTGATGAGACCAAAATAGAGCTCTTTGGCATTAACTCAACTCGCTGTGTTTGGAGGAAGAAAAATGCTGCCTATGACCCCCAAAACACCGTCCCCACCGTCAAGCATGGGGGTGGAAACATTTTGCTTTGGGGGTGTTTTTCTGCTAAGGGCACAGGACAACTTATTCGCATAAACGGGAAAATGGACGGAGCCATGTATCGTGAAATCCTGAGCGACAACCTCCTTCCCTCTGCCAGGAAACTGAAAATGGGTCGTGGATGGGTGTTCCAGCACGACAATGACCCAAAACATACAGCAAAGGCAACAAAGGAGTGGCTCAAGAAGAAGCACATTAAGGTCATGGAGTGGCCTAGTCAGTCTCCGGACCTTAATCCAATCGAAAACCTATGGAGGGAGCTCAAGCTCAGAGTTGCACAGAGACAGCCTCGAAACCTTAGGGATTTAGAGATGATCTGCAAAGAGGAGTGGACCAACATTCCTCCTAAAATGTGCGCAAACTTGGTCATCAATTACAAGAAACGTTTGACCTCTGTGCTTGCAAACAAGGGTTTTTCCACCAAGTATTAAGTCTTTTTTTGTTAGAGGGTTCAAATACTTATTTCACTCAATGAAATGCAAATCAGTTGCTATCTTTTATTTAAAGTTATTTTTTCGATTTTCCTTTTGATGTGCTATCTGCCACTGTTACAATAAACCTACCATTGAAATGATACTGTTCTGAGACTTTTCATTTGTTTGTCATTGGACAAACTTACAAAATCAGTGAGGGGTCAAATAATTATTTCCGCCACTGTATGTCCAGTGTATGTATATATAAATGTATATATATATATGTATACATATATGTGTGTGTGTGTATATATATACAGTGCTCAAAAAAATTAAGGGAACACAGAAATAACACATCCTAGATCTTAATTAATTAAATATTCTTCTGAAATACTTTGTTCTTTACATAGTTGAATGTGCTGACAACAAAATCACGCAAAAATAAAAAAATGGAAATCAAATTTTTCAACCCATGGAGTCACACTCAAAATTAAAGTGGAAAAACACACTACAGGCTGATCCAACTTTGATGTAATGTCCTTAAAACAAGTCAAAATGAGGCTCAGTAGTGTGTGTGGCCTCCACGTGCCTGTATGACCTCCCTACAACGCCTGTGCATGCTCCTGATGAGGTGGCGGACGGTCTCCTGAGGGATATCCTCCCAGACCTGGACTAAAGCATCTGCCAACTCCTGGACAGTCTGTGGTGCAACGTGGCGTTGGTGGATAGAGCGAGACATGATGTCCCAGATGTGCTCAATTGGATTTAGGTCTGGGGAACGGGCGGGCCAGTCCATAGCATCAATGCCTTCGTCTTGCAGGAACTGCTGACACACTCCAGCCACATGAGGTCTAGCATTGTCTTGCATTAGGAGGAACCCTAATCTTGGTGTTCTCTGGCAAATGCCAAACGTCCTGCACGGTGTTGGGCAGTAAGCACAACCCCCACCTGTGGACGTCAGGCCCTCATATCACCCTCATGGAGTCAGTTTCTGACCGTTTGAGCAGACACATGCACATTTGTGGCCTGCTGGAGGTCATTTTGCAGGGCTCTGGCAGTGCTCCTCCTGTTCCTCCTTGCACAAAGGCGGAGGTAGCGGTCCTGCTGCTGGGTTGTTGCCCTCCTACGGCCTCCTCCACGTCTCCTGATGTACTGGCCTGTCTCCTGGTAGCGCCTCCATGCTCTGGACACTACGCTGACAGACACAGCAAACCTTCTTGCCACAGCTCGCATTGATGTGCTATCCTGGATAAGCTGCACTACCTGAGCCACTTGTGTGAGTTGTAGACTCCGTCTCATGCTACCACTAGAGTGAAAGCACCGCCAGCAGTCAAAAGTGACCAAAACATCAGCCAGGAAGCATAGGAACTGAGAAGTGGTCTGTAGTCACCACCTCCAGAACCACTCCTTTATTGGGGGTGTCTTGCTAATTGCCTATAATTTCCACCTGTTGTCTATCCCATTTGCACAACAGCATGTGAAATTGATTGTCACTCAGTGTTGCTTCCTAAGTGGACAGTTTGATTTCACAGAAGTGTGATTGACTTGGAGTTACATTGTGTTGTTTAAGTGTTCCCTTTATTTTTTTGAGCGGTGTATATATTGGCCCTGTATGGCCAGAGGGGGGAAGGTGTTATGTGTGGATATGTCTGTATGCCCCTATATTTACACACATGTCCATATATACTTATATTAGAGTTGGGTATATACAGTATAATATATATAGATATGCCCCAATTGTCTTATATGTACTTATACATGTGTACAGTTATGTCCCCCAGTCACGGCATCCCCCCGCCTCCTCCTGCATACCTGCGGGTGATGGCACCAGATAGCTAGATTGTCCAGCTTCTGTTCACTTCAGAAGATCAATAGATCCTTTTGAAACATCCCCAGCAGGGCTCCCCCACCTTCTGTTTAGGATGACATGGGTGTGTGCGTGGTGCCATGGTGTCTTTGTCTGTACGGATTCTGAGCCTCAGGGGGCCAGTCAGTTATCTGCTGCAGTCTGAGTGCATGCATTCCGTCACACGCACACAATGATGTCATATCCCTGCACCTTGGATGGAGGAGGGGGGGAAGGGGGGGAGTGAGAGTGACTTATATATCAGTCGAAGACAAAGGGAAGGTCTCTTAGAACTGGACTACAAACAGAGACACATGGGAGAGAGCAGCTTCATCACGTGCTTCTGGAGAAGGTCTAGTAACCCTGGAAGGGCTAAGTATATCCCTGCAGCAGTAACCCTTCACTGCTGCCCTGATTAACCCCTACCTGTCTAGCCCCTACCTACCCCTCACATACCCCCTATATCCCCAACAATAGTAACCCCTTCCCTGCCACCAACACATCAATCCCTATGCTTGCAGGCCCTGTCCTACATTACCCCTTTTACCCCTGCTGTACCCCTGTAACCCTGTGTCTGTGGCCTGCATTTACCCTTGCAGCGCCACCGTTAACCCTTCGTTCATAGGGATAGTTTAGAGCCAGGTTGGGTGGGCTGCTAATGAATATATGTAAGTGTATTGTATAGATAGTGTGTGGGGTGGAATTTGGGATTGTGTAGTGTAGTTAGGTTTGTATTGTGTTTACTGTAGTGTTATTGCTGCACTGTGATGTGTGCGTCTATATGTATGTATATCTATAACCATTCATCTGTAGATATATATAGATATAGCGTATTAGTAGACTATTGTGTAATAAATATTTTACTATTTAAGGGCACAGTGTCTGGTCCATTATTATAGTACAGTAAGGCGCAGGCAGTTGGCTTTCAGCGCAGCGTGCAGGCAAGGCGAGGGTGCATATGTTATATAATATTAAGAGAATAAATGGGCGGGGTCACAGTAGATGACTCACGCCTATTTAGGAATATTAATTACTGGTATTGACATAAATATTGATAATTAATAAGCCCCCATTAACATTGGCGAGCTAGGCCCACTGTTGAGATTTGGTGTCTGTGTTTGGTCTTGGTGTGGGAAGTCACTTATTCTGTGAATTATCGGGTAAGAGAGACACGGTCAGTGGTTTCTGAGCGTCCAGTACCGGATAATTCGGACAGATAAGCGCGATTCGTCCTACAGAGCTAGGCACAGACCAAAATCTATAACAGAGAATCTAAATCTTTCTGATTGTTTTGAGGTGTACTAATATCTTGTCAATTGCTTTGCACGAACGCTGAAAAAACGCTCAAGTGTTGCAAAGGAAGAATGAGTCATAGTCACGGTCATTGGAGGAGATCCATCGCCGTTGGAGCTGAACAGTCGTCCGGCTGGTCGAAAGAAGGCGTTTCTGGTACTAGAGGACCTTCTCCATGCAGCACACAAAATGACAAGGAAGGACAGCTCCAGAGAAGATGGCCTGTCAACAAACCGTGAGTATGGATTTCCCCACACTGCTACACTTGAGCAAACATAGCACCTTCAACCCCATCATCCCCACCACTTACAAGTCAGCAGAAATGCTGTGGACTGATTTGTTAGCACAGGCTTGTAGTTATGACAAGCTATGTGTTAACAAACGGACAGTGTTGAATAAGGCCACCAAACGGCTTCAGATGCTAGCCAAACTTGTGCATACATTTGAGGTTAGCATTAGAGTTGAGCGAACACCTGGATGTTCGGGTTCGAGAAGTTCGGCCGAACTTCCCGGAAATGTTCGGGTTCAGGATCCGAACCCGACCCGAACTTCGTCCCGAACCCGAACTCCATTGAAGTCAATGGGGACCCGAACTTTTCGGCACTAAAAAGGCTGTAAAACAGCCCAGGAAAGGGCTAGAGGGCTGCAAAAGGCAGCAAAATGTAATTAAATCCCCTGCAAACAAATGTGGATAGGGAAATGAATTAAAATAAAAATACAATAAATAAAAATTAACCAATATCAATTGGAGAGAGGTCCCATAGCAGAGAATCAGGCTTCATGTCAGCAGAGAATCAGTCTTCATGTCATAGCAGAGAATCATGCTTCACGTCACCCACCACTGGAACAGTCCATTGTCAGATATTTAGACCCAGGCACCCAGGCAGAGGAGAGAGGTCCCATAGCAGTGATTCAGGCTTCATGTCAGCAGAGAATCAGGCTTCACGTCACCCACCATTGGAAAAGTCCATTGTCATATATTTAGGCCCCGGCACCCAGACAGAGGAGAGATGTCCAATAGCAGAGAATCTGGCTTCATGTCAGCAGAGAATCAGTCTTCATGTCATAGCAGAGAATCATGCTTCACGTCACCCACCACTGGAACAGTCCATTGTCAGATATTTAGACCCAGGCACCCAGGCAGAGGAGAGAGGTCCCATAGCAGAGAATCTGGCTTCATGTCAGCAGAGAATCAGTCTTCATGTCATAGCAGAGAATCATGCTTCACGTCACCCAACATCGGAACAGTCCATTGTCATATAATTTAGGCCCCGGCACCCAGACAGAGGAGCGAGGTCCCATAACAGAGATGCAGGCTTCATGTCAGCGACTCAGCAGAGAATCAGTCTTCATGTCATAGCAGAGAATCAGGCTTCATGTCACCCACCACTGGAACAGGCCACTGTCAGATATTTTTAGGCCCCAGCCCCCAGACAGAGGAGAGGTTCATTCAACTTTGGGTTGCCCCGCAATATAATGGTAAAATGAAAATAAAAATAGGATTAAATGAGGAAGTGCCCTGGAGTACAATAATATATTGTTAAGGGGAGGTAGTTAATGTCTAATCTGCACAAGGGATGGACAGGTCCTGTGGGATCCATGCCTGGTTCATTTTTATGAACGTCAGCTTGTCCACATTGGCTGTAGACAGGCGGCTGCGTTTGTCTGTAATGACTCCCCCTGCCGTGCTGAATACAAGTTCAGACAAAACGCTGGCCGCCGGGCAGGCCAGCACCTCCAAGGCATAAAAGGCTAGCTCTGGCCACGTGGACAATTTGGAGACCCAGAAGTTGAATGGGGCCGAACCATCAGTCAGTACGTGGAGGGGTGTGCACAGGTACTGTTCCACCATGTTAGTGAAATGTTGCCTCCTGCTAACACGTTCCGTATCAGGTGGTGGTGCAGCTAGCTGTGGTGTGGTGACAAAACTTTTCCACATCTCTGCCATGCTAACCCTGCCCTCAGAGGAACTGGCCGTGACACAGCTGCGTTGGCGACCTCTTGCTCCTCCTCTGCCTTCGCCTTGGGCTTCCACTTGTTCCCCTGTGACATTTGGGAATGCTCTCAGTAGCGCGTCTACCAACGTGCACTTGTACTCGCGCATCTTCCTATCACGCACCAGTGCAGGAAGTAAGGTGGGCACATTGTCTTTGTACCGTGGATCCAGCAGGGTGGCAAACCAGTAGTCCGCACACGTTAAAATGTGGGCAACTCTGCTGTCGTTGCGCAGGCACTGCAGCATGTAGTCGCTCATGTGTGCCAGGCTGCCCAGAGGTAAGGACAAGCTGTCCTCTGTGGGAGGCGTATCGTCATCGTCCTGCATTTCCCCCCAGCCACGCACCAGTGATGGGCCCGAGCTGCGTTGGGTGCCACCCCGCTGTGAACATGCTTCATCTTCATCCTCCTCCACCTCCTCCTCATCCTTGTCCTCCTCGTCCTCCAGTAGTGGGCCCTGTCTGGCCACATTTGTACCGGGCCTCTGCTGTTGCAAAAAACCTCCCTCTGAGTCACTTCGAAGAGACTGGCCTGAAAGTGCTAAAAATGACCCCTCTTCCTCCTCCTCCTCCTCCTCCTGGACCACCTCCTCTTCCATCATCACCCTAAGTGTTTTCTCAAGGAGACATAGAAGTGGTATTGTAACGCTGATAACGGTGTCATCGCCACTGGCCATGTTGTTGGAGTACTCGAAACAGCGCAACAGGGCACACAGGTCTCGCATGAAGGCCCAGTCATTGGTGGTGAAGTGGGTCTGATCCACAGTGCGACTGACCCGTGCGTGCTGCAGCTGAAACTCCACTATGGCCTGCTGCTGCTCGCACAGTCTCTCCAGCATGTGCAAGGTGGAGTTCCACCTGGTGGGCACGTCGCATATGAGGCGGTGAGCGGGAAGGCCGAAGTTCCGCTGTAGCGCAGACAGGTGAGCAGCGGCAGGATGTGAACGCCGGAAGCGTGAACAGACGGCCCGCACTTTATGCAGCAGCTCTGACATGTCGGGGTAGTTGCGAATGAACTTCTGCACCACCAAATTCAGCACATGCGCCAGGCAAGGGATGTGCGTCAAACCGGCTAGTCCCAGAGCTGCAACGAGATTTCGCCCATTATCGCACACCACCAGGCTGGGCTTGAGGCTCACCGGCAGCAACCACTCGTCGGTCTGTTGTTCTATACCCCGCCACAACTCCTGTGCGTTGTGGGGCCTGTCCCCCAAACATATGAGTTTCAGAATGGCCTGCTCACGTTTACCCCGTGCTGTGCTGAAGTTGGTGGTGAAGGTGTGTGGCTGACTGGATGAGCAGGTGGAAGAAGAGGAGGAAGAAGCTGAGTAGGAGGAGGAGGAGGAGACAGGAGGCAAAGAATGTTGTCCTGCGATCCTTGGCGGCGGAAGGACGTGCGCCAAACAGCTCTCCGCCTGGGGCCCAGCCGCCACTACATTTACCCAGTGTGCAGTTAGGGAGATATAGCGTCCCTGGCCGTGCTTACTGGTCCACATATCTGTGGTTAGGTGGACCTTGCCACAGATGGCGTTGCGCAATGCACACTTGATTTTATCGGATACTTGGTTGTGCAGGGAAGGCACGGCTCTCTTGGAGAAGTAGTGGCGGCTGGGAACAACATACTGTGGGACAGCAAGCGACATGAGCTGTTTGAAGCTGTCTGTGTCCACCAGCCTAAATGACAGCATTTCATAGGCCAGTAGTTTAGAAATGCTGGCATTCAGGGCCAGGGATCGAGGGTGGCTAGGTGGGAATTTACGCTTTCTCTCAAATGTTTGTGAGATGGAGAGCTGAACGCTGCCGTGTGACATGGTTGAGATGCTTGGTGACGCAGGCGGCGGTGTTGGTGGTACATCCCATGTTTGCTGGGCGGCAGGTGCCAACGTTCCTCCAGAGGCGGAGGAAGAGGCCGAGGCGGCAATTGACTAATGCCTGTACCTGCTCAGGCCTTACCATCCTTAGAACGGCATTGGGCCCCACCAAATATCGCTGTAAATTCTGCTGGCTACTGGGACCCGAGGTAGTTGGTTCACTAGGACGTGTGGCTGTGGCAGAACGGCCACGTCCTCTCCCAGCACCAGAGGCTCCACTAACACCACCACGACCATGTCCGCGTCCGCGTCCCTTACTAGAGGTTTTCCTCATTGTTACCGTTCACCACAATAAGAAAAATATTATTTGGCCCAATGTATTGAATTCAAATTCAGGCCTTTTTTTACAGACACCTAACACTATCTGGCTATCTATTTAGGTACCGTATTACACTAATAAAAGCACAGCAGTAACGACAGATTTAGCTGAATATAAATTTGAGGCCTAGTATTTAGGCGCTGGATGACAGGTATACGTTTACGGACAGAATTAGACTTGGAATTGCACAGTAGCGTGTGTGTGAAGTTATTGAGAATAACCCTATCTGCACCTTGAATCTTATATACCCTTTTAGGGATAGATTTAAAATAGGCCTGATACAGCAGAAACCACTAATTTAGAGAATTGCAAAATTGGGAATTGTATTTCAACCCAGAACAAAAACTGTGCTTTGACGGACACTAAATAACTTGACCAGCTAAAGCAATAATGACAGATTTGGATGAATATAAATTTGAGGCCTATTTTTTAGGCGCTGGGTGACAGGTATACGTTTACACACAGAATTAGACTTGGAATTGCACAGTAGCGTGTCTGTGAAGTTATTGAGAATGACCCTATCAGCACCTTGAATCTAATATATCCTTTTAGGGATAGATTTAAATAACCACACTATTGATGGTTAAATAGACTTGGTGGCAGCTTGCCCCTGATGTAGGATATAGCCAAAAAATAACCACACTATTGATGGTTAAATGGACTTGGTGGCAGCTTGCCCCTGATGTAGGATATAGCCAAAAAATAACCACACTATTGATGGTTAAATGGACTTGGTGGCAGCTTGTGCTGGCGCACCACAAGCCACAAAATGGCCGCCGATCATTCCAGAAAAAAGTGACTGAAAAACGCTCTGGGCAGCCTAAAAACAGTGAGCAATTGAATAGCAGCAGTTCAATGATCCACAGCTGTAGATCGATCACTGTCTTAAGTGTTTTGGAGGAGTTAATCACTGCCTAATCTCGCCCTAACGTCGCAGCTGCAACCTCTCCCTACACTTGTAACAGCAGAGTGACGTGCAGCGCTATGTGACCCAAGCTTATATAGAGGCTGGGTCACATGCTGCACTGGCCAATCACAGCCATTCCAATAGTAGGCATGGCTGTGATGGCCTCTTGGGGCAAGTAGTATGACGCTTGTTGATTGGCTGCTTTGCAGCCTTTCAAAAGGCGCCAAGAAAGCGCCGAACACCAGTGGCGTACCGCCCATAGAGGCAGACCACGCCATTGCTATGGGGCCCGCGGCACTGGGGGGCCCGAAGCGCAGCGAAGGCCCCGCCCACACTATTTGGCCCCGCCCACTCATTGCGGGGGCCTATAGCGCTATGTGCGGCTGCTCTTATAAATATGAGCTATTGCTAACTTGCCTAACTATTCTTCCGCAATCGTGCCGCCGCCCCTCCCCTTTAAGGCGCCGAAGTTTGATCAGATCCTGTCCGGCTGACCTCCTCCTGACCTGCTGATCCTATCCTGTCTGCTGGCGCTGCGGAATCAGACTCAGACAGGCGGGAGAATTGGTTCGCCGGCCCATCGGCCGTCTCGCCAGTGTGTGTCCCTGGCTGGCCTGAAGAACCATCCGTCCAGTCCTGTCCTAACTGACTCCTTCCTGAGGCTGCCGTGTCACTGCCTGGCTCTGGCTGCCTGAGAGTCGAGACGCCGCACAGAGAGAGAGAGCAGACTGACAGCACTGCAGAGAGTCGACTCTAGGTATGATTGAGTTCGAGTCGATGTGTGTCTATTGTCTTCTTGATAATGTCAGAATCAGATTTGACCTGACACTCTGACAGGCCACTGCCAGGCAGCAAGAGAGAGGAGGGGTGGGGGGGGGGGGGGGGCAGCCAGGACAGGGTGGTGGGACATGCTTCAATCCCACTCCAGTGAGTCCTGTTGTCCTCTATGAGACCCAAAATGCCCATGGGGGAAAAGTAGGAAGAAAGCACACTGTGTCCTGAGATTTTTTTGGGGGGCATTAGGGGTTGGGGGGGGGGCTCATAGAGGACAGTGTGCTTTCCTCCTCCAAGGAGTTAAAGGGGTTTGGGGTAAGGCCTCTTTCACACTTGCGTTGTCCGGATCCGTCGTGCACTCCATTTGCCGGAAGTGCCCGCCTGATCCGTAACACCGCAAGTGAACTGAAAGCATTTGAAGACGGATCCGTCTTCAAAATGCGTTCAGTGTTACTATGGCAGCCAGGACGCTATTAAAGTCCTGGTTGCCATAGTAGTAGTGGGGAGCGGGGGAGCAGTATACTTACAGTCCCTGCGGCTCCCAGGGCGCTCCAGAATGACGTCAGAGCGCCCCATGCGCATGGATGACTTGTCCATGTGATCACGTCATCCATGCGCATGGGGCGCCCTGACGTCACTCTGAAGCGCCCCGGGAGCCGCACGGATGGTAAGTATACTGCTCCCCCGCTCCCCACTACACTTTACCATGGCAAACAGAAGTTTAGCGTCCCGGCAGCCATGGTAACCATTCAGAAAAAGCTAAACGTCGGATCCGGTAATGCGCCGAAACGGCGTTTAGCTTAAGGCCGGATCCGGATTAATGCCTTTCAATGGGCATTAATTCCGGATCCGGCCTTGCGGCAAGTGTTCAGGATTTTTGACTGGAGCAAAAAGCGCAGCATGCTGCGGTATTTTCTCCGGCCAAAAAACGTTCTGGTCCGGAACTGAAGACATCCTGATGCATCCTGAACGGATTTCTCTCCATTCAGAATGCATTAGGATAAAACTTATCAGGATTCTTCCGGCATAGAGCCCCGACGACGGAACTCTATGCCGGAAGAAAAGAACGCAAGTGTGAAAGAGCCCTAAGAGAAGTGATGACAAAATGGTGCAGGTAGCAAGTTAGGTTAAGATGTGGGGGATGACTTACGTCCGGCTTTAGCACAGTGGACAGAGGCAGGAGGAGTGATGTGTATGTGCTCCTGCCCTGCACTCGCTCAGTTGTGTGGCATACATATTGCGCCCTGTGTCCACTGTCCTGTGCCCACTCTGCTAAAGCCTGGCAAGTGACATGGCCCATCTGTGTCCACTGTCCTGTGCACACTCTGGCAAGCCTGGCAAGTGACACGCCCATTGTATGAAAATATAAAAAAATATTCCCCATATGGCAAGCAGCAAAACTGAAAAAAAGTCCAAAAGGTGGATTAGCTGTTTTTGGTCACTTCCTTTTCCACAATAAATTAAATAAAAAGTGATCAAAAAGTCATAAACACCCCAGAATGGTATCAATGGAAAGTTCAGATCGCCCCGCAAAATTTGAGCCCCCATATAGTTCCGTATACATAATTACAAAAAATTTCACAGAACAAATCCTTATTGGAAAATACATGCACATTTTATACGTTACTGAACAAAGTTGGTTAATAATAAAATAAAAATGTTTATCCCTAACAGTTTCTGTAGGTCATGTATAAATGTATTTAATGGGGGTGTGGCATGGGAGGAGCCAGGTCAGGAAGTAGGAGGGTCCATGGTGGGTAGTGGGCGGGGTTAAGGGGCCCAATTCAGATTTTTGCTATGGGGCCCAGTGATTTCTATGTACGCCCCTGCCGAACACCGAACCCGAACCCGGACTTTTACGAAAATGTTCGGGTTCGGGTCCGTGTCACGGACACCCTAAAATTCGGTACGAACCCGAACTATACAGTTCGGGTTCGCTCATCCCTAGTTAGCATCTGCAAGCCAAAGGAAGTTGTGCTGGTGTCTCAGTTAACGGAGACAATTCCTCCGACCAATAACTGCCAGTGCTGTGCCAATAATTCGGGCCAGGTTTCGGCATTGCGGGCACAGCTGGCAGAGAATGTACAGCCTACCATAGACCGAGATGCGCAGGTGGCTAGGATAGAGTCACAGTTAGTAGCGTTGCAGAGGCAGAAGGAGGAAATTGAGGCTAAGGCCTCTTTCACACTTGCGTTGTCCGGATCCGTCGTGCACTCCATTTGCCGGATGTGCCCGCCGGATCCGTAACAACGCAAGTGAACTGAAAGCATTTGAAGACGGATCCGTCTTCAAAATGCGTTCAGTGTTACTATGGCACCCAGGACGCTATTAAAGTCCTGGCTGCCATAGTAGTAGTGGGGAGCGGGGGAGCAGTATACTTACAGTCAGTGCGGCTCCCGGGGCGCTCCAGAATGACGTCAGAGCGCCCCATGCGCATGGATGATGTGATCCATGCGATCACGTCATCCATGCGCGTGGGGCGCTCTGACGTCACTCTGAAGCGCCCCGGGAGCCGCACGGACGGTAAGTATACTGCTCCCCCGCTCCCCACTACACTTTACCATGGCAACCAGGACTTTAGCGTCCTGGAAGCCATGGTAACCATTCAGAAAAAGCTAAACGTCGGATCCGGTAATGCGCCGAAACGACGTTTAGCTTAAGGCCGGATCCGGATTAATGCCTTTCAATGGGCATTAATTCCGGATCCGGCCTTGCGGCAAGTGTTCAGGATTTTTGGCTGGAGCAAAAAGCGCAGCATGCTGCGATATTTTCTCCGGCCAAAAAACGTTCCGGTCCAGAACTGAAGGCATCCTGATGCATCCTGAACGGATTTCTCTCCATTCAGAATGCATGGGGATAATCCTGATCAGGATTCTTCCGGCATAGAGCCCCGACGACGGAACTCTATGCCAGAACACAACAACGCAAGTGTAAAGAGCCCTAAGTTGACTCAGTCTTATACTGAGGTCAAGGCCTTCAAGGAGCGGACTTCCTCTACTGACGTGACGCTAGCCAAATTGAAGGCTCAGGTTGCTGTAAGCTCCCAGCTAATGTCTGGCATGCAACAGGTCATCACCAATTTTGCCAAAATGGTGCCGGCCCTTTCTTTTTCCTTAAAGTCAGGGCCAGAATCTCCCAAAATTTTGCCCTGTGCAGAGCAAAAAGGGGGGAGATTAGTCTGTGACAGACAAAAAGGGGGAAGATTGGTCTGTGACAGGCCGAATCTCCCAAAATCCGAGCCTGTACAGACTAACAGAGATTTTTCTGTGACTTTGGGAAAAAGAACTGTTGTGAAGAGTGCGTCCCTGAGAATGGAACAGTACAGGAAAAGGGACCACGGTTGCAGTGTGGATGGACCTAAGCCATGCAGGGCAAACATCAATTGTTTTGCATGTGGTGGCTTGGGTCATATAGCGAAGCACTGCAAAACAAGAAAGAACAAAGCACACAGGACAGAAAGCCCAATCAGGTGCTTCAGGTGTGGGAACAAAGGACACATTGCAAGGAATTGCCCTTGTGCAAGTAATTGCAATGTGTCCAGTGATGGGATCCTGGTAACAAATCGTGCAGTGGGGTCTAGTCAGTTTGGCCATAAAGGGGTTACCTCTTAGCGGCACATGCTTCCCCCTGCGCTGAGGAGTCAGAATGGCCAATCTAGGCTGGGCAACATTTGAAACCCCTGTATTATTTGTTACACCGTCTGTTCCCCGTGTATGTCCATGTTGTGTGTTTGTTACCTGTTCGTATGTTTTTTATGTGTATGGCAGAGGTCCTTGTCTATGAATGTGTCTCACCCTGCTGATTGTTGACATTCCCCGCTGTGAGTCCAGTTGCTGCTGTTTTGATTCATTCTTGTGTCCCCTTGGAGTAGAACAGTGTTATACTGTGGATCGGGAAAAGTGTAGGTTCGCGAGCAGATAATTTCACACGGTAAGTCCTGCTGGTCGGGAGAAGGCGTTCCGGATTAAAGGACCTTCTCCATGCAGCACACCAAGGATGGTGTGATATTATTCTGGGCAACCAGGGTCTCAGATTGATACAGATAAGACTGTTGTGCTCAAGGTTTTTGGTGGGGCTGTGTTATACTGGGGACTAGGGAGGACAGGCAACATTGGTGTAATGTTGCGCTGCGCACTTAATTCTGGTCCGATCAGGTGGCACAGCTCTGATTGGGATTGGGCTCAGGGTGATTGGCAGCGGAGTGTGGACTGTGTTCTTGTGTTGTGGAGTCCTGAAAAGTCTAGGCAGGTCTTATGCCAGGGATTCTGCCGGCCTCCACAAAACAGGATGACAGGGGGAAATCAGCTTGAGTACACATGAGTGGACAGGGATAGAGTGCCATCAATTACTAGATGGTGCTTCATCCACAGCTCCCCTCGGTTATCCTAACTTAGTAAGGTACCCATCCTGATCTGTTGGTGCACAGGGATGGGGAGATGCGGTAGGGTGTTCTCACACCAGTGTTGGGATAACAAGGGGTCCTGTGAGATG
Organism: Bufo bufo; assembly: GCF_905171765.1. Taxonomy (NCBI): domain Eukaryota; kingdom Metazoa; phylum Chordata; class Amphibia; order Anura; family Bufonidae; genus Bufo; species Bufo bufo. The sequence continues at coordinate 508,817,484 of NC_053389.1, read as the reverse complement.
GAGGTCAGCCCAATACCTTTCTCTACTCATGGATCAAAGGTAATGGAGCTGGGTAGGACAATTAACTGCACCATGAGGGGAAATCCCCCAGGAGCGCCTGGTATTTTCTTCTATTTCAGGTGTTTGCTACGGAGCAGAGGAAAAATACCCAGATGACTGCTATCTGCCCTGACATTCTTGTGAGGCTCCAGACGATCCCACTGGATTTTTGCAGTTTAGTGACCCTTGTACAGGAGACAGAGAACCGTGCCACAATCCAGCGGGAGCATTCTCATTGCGCTGGAGAAAGATTTGATTGTGTTCGGGTGGAAGAGCGATTACAGTACGGTTTCTTCTGGTTCTGGTCAACATCATCCACTTGGGACTGTGTCTAATGTACCGGAGGGTCAAGAAACTTGCGGACCGATCAAACCAGAACCAGACAGAACTTCACGAACTCAACCGCCGGAGGTTCAGGACTTAATCTCACCAAAGTCCTGGAGCCAAACATCCAAGAGACATGACAGTTCGTGTGGGGGTCCAGGATGAAAAATCTCAAATTTTCTTGAGACCTCATGGAGTGGAAAATTTTCCTATGAGATTTTGGGATGTAAATATGCCATCCTGAGACCTCATAGTATTGTTTACAAATGTGCTTGGGTTTAGGTGGGTTGGGGGAGGGGTAAGGGAACTGTGTATGTGTTTTGTGCAAATGCGGACAAGAGTAGGGCAAACTAGGGACAGGCCCCCTCTGTTCGCCATTTGCCACCTTGAACCCAGGAACGGTGAAGTTCATAAGGGAAGGACTGGATGGGTAGTGTGGCGGAGTTATTTCCCGCAGGTAGAATTTAGATACCATGACATCACCTCACTTAATAAAAAATCTGACCTGCCTTGTAAAGACCTACTCATCTGTCCATGGGAGAACCGCACTCATCCTTCAATCAAGACGGAACAAGGGATGTCGGACAAAAGTCTTGCTTAAAGAAAGTTGGCGCAGATGGAAAATTGAGACTGTGAGGGTGAACCCGCTCCAGGTTCCTTGGGGCTTGACGACACCTAAAGATCGGCATTAATACCGAGAGACTGTGGAGGTGTGGTCACTCCAAACTCATTGGGGGTGGCCGACACCGGAAGATGGTTCCCTGAAAGAAAGGCCTGTTCTGTTAGGGTCAAGCCGCTCCGGAAGTCAGGAAAAGACGACAGTAGGAGGGGCTGATACCGGAAGATGGAAGCAAAAGACGTCCAGAAAGTTCCAGACCAAGATCCAGTGGGAAGAAGACTGTGCATTCTGTGGATGGAGAGGTTTGGTTTGGTGAAGAGCAGGTCGGAGGTGTTAGTCGGATGGATACATGTTCTCATTCTTTTTACGCCAAATTCGGACTCTACCATTTGAATGTCTCAACAGAAATCGAGACTCATCAGACCACGCAACATTTTTACAGTCTTCAACAGTCCAATTTTGGTGAGCTTGTGCAAATTGTAGCCTCTTTTTCCTATTTGTAGTGGAGATGAGTGGTACCCGGTGGGGTCTTCTGCTATTGTAGCCCATCCGCCTCAAGGTTGTGCGTGTTGTGGCTTCACAAATGCTTTGCTGCATACCTCGGTTGTAACGAGTGGTTATTTCAGTCAACGTTGCTGTTCTGTCAGCTTGAATCAGTCGGCCCATTCTCCTCTGACCTCTAGCATCCACAAGGCATTTTTGCCCACAGGACTGCCGCATACTGGATGTTTTTCCCTTTTCACACCATTCTTTGTAAACCCTAGAAATGGTTGTGCGTGAAAATCCCAGTAACTGAGCAGATTGTGAAATACTCAGACCGGCCCGTCTGGCACCAACAACCATGCCACGCTCAAAATTGCTTAAATCACCTTTCTTTCCCATTCTGACATTCAGTTTGGAGTTCAGGAGATTGTCTTGACCAGGACCACACCCCTAAATGCATTGAAGCAACTGTCATGTGATTGGTTGACTAGATAATTGCATTAATGAGAAATAGAACAGGTGTTCCTAATAATTCTTTAGGTGACTGTATATATATATATATATATATATATATATACACAGTACAGACCAAAAGTTTGGACACACCTTCTCATTCAAAGAGTTTTCTTTATTTTCATTACTATGAAGGCATCAAAACTATGAATTAACACATGTGGAATTATATACATAACAAACAAGTGTGAAACAACTGAAAATATGTCATATTCTAGGTTATTCAAAGTAGCCATCTTTTACTTTGATTTCTTAAAGTAATGATGGCCACTCGTTTTTCTTTACTTAGCTGCTTTTTTCTTGCCATAATACAAATTCTAACAGTCTATTCAGTAGGACTATCAGCTGTGTATCCACCTGACTTCTCCTCAACGCAACTGATGGTCCCAACCCCATTTATAAGGCAAGAAATCCCACTTATTAAACCTGACAGGGCATACCTGTGAAGTGAAAACCATTTCAGGGGACTACCTCTTGAAGCTCATCAAGAGAATGCCAAGAGTGTGCAAAGCAGTAATCAAAGCAAAAGGGGGCTACTTTGAAGAACCTAGAATATGAAATATTTTCGGTTGTTTCACACTTGTTTGTTATGAATATAATTCCACATGTGTTAATTCATAGTTTTGATGCCTTCAGTGTGAATCTACAATTTTCATAGTCATGAAAATAAAGAAAACTCTTTGAATGAGAAGGTGTGTCCAAACTTTTGGTCTGTACTGTATATATATTGGCCCTGTATGGCCAGAGGGGGGAAGGTCATAGTGTTATGTGTGTATATGTGGATATGTCTGTATGCCCCTGTATTTACACACATGTCCATATATACTTATATTAGAGTTGGGTATATACACTGCTCAAAAAAATAAAGGGAACACTTAAACAACACAATGTAACTCCAAGTCAATCACACTTCTGTGAAATCAAACTGTCCACTTAGGAAGCAACACTGAGTGACAATCAATTTCACATGCTGTTGTGCAAATGGGATAGACAACAGGTGGAAATTATAGGCAATTAGCAAGACACCCCCAATAAAGGAGTGGTTCTGCAGGTGGTGACCACAGAACACTTCTCAGTTCCTATGCTTCCTGACTGATGTTTTGGTCACTTTTGACTGCTGGCGGTGCTTTCACTCTAGTGGTAGCATGAGACAGAGTCTACAACCCACACAAGTGGCTCAGGTAGTGCAGCTTATCCAGGATGGCACATCAATTCGAGCTGTGGCAAGAAGGTTTGCTGTGTCTGTCAGCGTAGTGTCCAGAGCATGGAGGCGCTACCAGGAGACAGGCCAGTACATCAGGAGACGTGGAGGAGGCCGTAGGAGGGCAACAACCCAGCAGCAGGACCGCTACCTCCGCCTTTGTACAAGGAGGAACAGGAGGAGCACTGCCAGAGCCCAGCAAAATGACCTCCAGCAGGCCACAAATGTGCATGTGTCTGCTCAAATGGTCAGAAACAGACTCCATGAGGGTGATATGAGGGCCCGATGTCCACAGGTGGGGGTTGTGCTTACAGCCCAACACCGTGCAGGACGTTTGGCATTTGCCAGAGAACACCAAGATTGGCAAATTCGCCACTGGCGCCCTGTGCTCTTCACAGATGAAAGCAGGTTCACACTGAGCACATATGACAGACGTGACAGAGTCTGGAGACGCCGTGGAGAACGTTCGGCTGCCTGCAACATCCTCCAGCATGACCGGTTTGGCATTGGGTCAGTAATGGTGTGGGGTGGCATTTCTTTGGAGGGCCGCACAGCTCTCCATGTGCTTGTCAGAGGTAGCCTGACTGCCATTAGGCACCGAGATGAGATCCTCAGACCCCTTGTGAGACCATATGCTGGTGCGGTTGGCCCTGGGTTCCTCCTAATGCAAGACAATGCTAGACCTCATGTGGCTGGTGTGTGTCAGCAGTTCCTGCAAGACGAAGGCATTGATGCTATGGACTGGCCCGCCCGTTCCCCAGACCTGAATCCAATTGAGCACATCTGGGACATCATGTCTCGCTCTATCCACCAACGTCACGTTGCACCACAGACTGTCCAGGAGTTGGCAGATGCTTTAGTCCAGGTCTGGGAGGATATCCCTCAGGAGACCATCCGCCACCTCATCAGGAGCATGCACAGGCGTTGTAGGGAGGTCATACAGGCACGTGGAGGCAACACACACTACTGAGCCTCATTTTGACTTGTTTTAAGGACATTACATCAAAGTTGGATCAGCCTGTAGTGTGTTTTTCCACTTTAATTTTGAGTGTGACTCCAAATCCAGACCTCCATGGGTTGAAAAATTTGATTTCCATTTTTTAATTTTTGTGTGATTTTGTTGTCAGCACATTCAACTATGTAAAGAACAAAGTATTTCAGGAGAATATTTAATTAATTCAGATCTAGGATGTGTTATTTTTGTGTTCCCTTTATTTTTTTGAGCAGTGTATAATATATATAGATATGCCCCAATTGTCTTATATGTACTTATACATGTGGACAGTTATGTCCCCCAGTCACGGCGCCCCCCCCCCCCGCCTCCTCCTGCATACCTGCGGGTGATGGCACCAGATGGCTAGATTGTCCAGCTTCTGGTCACTTCAGAAGATCAATAGATTCTTTTTAAACATCCCCAGCAGGGCTCCCCCACCTTCTGTTTAGGAAGATATGGGGGTGTGTGTGTGGTGCCATGGTGTCTTTGTCTGTACGGATTCTGAGCTTAAGGGGGCCAGTCAGTTATCTGCTGCAGTCTGAGTGCATGCATTCCGTCACACGCACACGATGATGTCATATCTCTGCACCTTGGATGGAGGAGGGGGGAAGGGGGGAGTGAGAGTGACTTATATATCAGTCAAAGGGAAGGTCTCTTGGAACTGGACTACAAACAGAGACACATGGTAGAGAGCAGCTTCATTACGTTCCCCTGGAGAAGGCCTAGTAACCCTGGAAGGGCTAAGTATACCCCTGCAGCAGTAACCCTTCACTGCTGCCCTGATTAACCCCTACCTGTCTAGCCCCTACCTACCCTCACATACCCCCTATATTCCCAACAATAGTAACCCCTTCCCTGCCACCAACACATCAATCCCTATCCCTGCAGGCCCTGTCCTACATTACCCCTTTTACACCTGCTGTACCCCTGTAACCCTGTGTTTGTGGCCGGCATTTACCCTTGCAGCGCCACCGTTAACCCTTCGTTCATAGGGATAGTTTAGAGCCAGGTTGGGTGGGCTACTAATGAATGTATGTAAGTGTATTGTATAGATAGTGTGTGGGGTGGAATTTGGGATTGTGTAGTGTAGTTAGGTTTGTATTGTGTTTACTGTAGTGTTATTGCTGCACTGTGATGTGTGCGTCTATATGTATGTATATCTATAACCATTGATCTGTAGATATATATAGATATAGCGTATTAGTTGACTATTGTGTAATAAATATTTTATTATTTAAGGGCACAGTGTCTGGTCCATTATTATAGTACAGTAAGGCGCAGGCAGTTGACTTTCAGCACAGCGTGCAGGCAAGGCGAGGGTGCATATATTATATTATATTAAGGAAATAAATAGGCGTGGTCACAGTAGAGGACTCACGCCTATTTAAGAATATTAATTATTGGTATTGACATAAATATTGATAATTAATATTCCCCCTTAACAGGTTGTACCAATTATTACTAATAAAATACTTGTATATAGGTTATAACAAACTAAAACCAATCATCTGTGTCTATATAAATGAACATTTTATCCTCCCCATACATAGAGCCCCTTCTTACATCTTCTCCCAGGCGTCATCCATATACATGTGAGTTACAGCATGGCCTCCGCATGTTTCCTCAGCGCGACCAACGATCCACTGCGCATGTCCTTGTCATACGTCTTATTCACCGGACGGTGCATGTCGCGTCTCTCTTCACGCAACTTTATTGATAGGGACAACAGGATACAATAACCTCCGTTCTTATTCTCCACCACCATATACACTCTTGTCTTTATAGGTATCAAATTCCGACACCCTACAATAAACCACAGCACCACTAAATCCCGTCCATAACATAGCTCCCAATTTGTGTGCTTTTTCCATATAAAGAAGGGGGAGATCGTAGACAACCACTATTGTCTCCATTATATCATGTCTCCATTCCACTATTCTTCGCTATGGAGACATGCGCCCTCAACTCACTGTAATCAAAAAACAAAAGAGAGGATAAGATAAACAATTTGTGAATATTCCCAATATATCACCTACAGTGGTTAAAATCCTTCTATTGCTCAATATAGAGAAATATAGAAACCCCCCATAAAACTTCATATACTAAGGACAGGAGCACATAGGGCCCTAAAGGTGACTTACATTAAACTTCGTTTATAATGTTTTTAAAGTATATATCCATCTCAACTCTTTTTTTCCGCAGAAGGCCCTCTGTCTCCACCTCTTTGAAGTGGAGGCACAGAGTCAATGATCCTGAACCTCAACTGGTTAATAGAATGTCCCTTTTCTTTAAAATCTTTTGGAATTGGTAGCTCCATCTCCTTTTTTAATGTACTTTTATGTTTGTTGATTCTCTTTCTAGCCTCCATAGTTGTCTTTCCTATGTAGACCAGACTACAAGGACATTGTCTGTGCATCCTTCCTCAGAGGCCCAATATCAGATTTAATTAGTCTGTCCTTCAAATTTCTATTCTGTCTATAGGACATCAAGGGCTTCTCTTTAAACTCCTTGACCCCCGGACAACCTTTCTCCAACAGAACCCAATCCTGTCTCAGAATTTGCGCTAATTTGGGGCTCAATCCACCAAATGTGGAGACAAAAGGTATGCGCATCCCCTTATGTTTCTTTTTCCTTTCCTTATCTCTACCTTCCTTCTCACTCAATATTATTTGTGTGCCAAGTCTACGCAGGAGGCCATCCGGATATCCTCGCTGCAGAAACCTGGCACACATCTCTATTCTAATTTGCAATTTCTCTTCATCTGTTACAATACGTCTAACCTTCAGAAGTTGACTCCAAGCTAGAGAGTCTAACATATGTTTTGGGTGGTTACTCCAATAGTATAACATATTGTTTCTGTCAGCTGGCTTCAGGAAAATATCTGTATTGATCACATCTCCTTCCACATATACACATACATCCAGAAACTGAATTGAAAAGCCCTTGATGTCCTATAGACGGAATATAAATTTGAAGGACAGACTAATTAAATCAGATATTGGGCTTCTGAGGAAGGATGGACAGAGACATTCCTTATGACGCCTAAAAAAGGAAATTTTCCATGTTTGGGATGCTGTAATTGTGGGAACATGTTGAAAGGTGATACATTTGCCCATCTGTATAATGGAGAGATTTATAGGATTAAAGAAAGATACACATGTAGATCAGACTATGTGGTGTATATGATACAATGTCCTTGTAGTCTGGTCTATATAGGAGAGGCAACTATGGAGGCTAGAGAGAGAATCAACAAACATAAAAGTACGATCAGAAAGGAGATGATGGAGCTACCAATTCCAAAACATTTTAAAGAAAAGGGACATTCTATTAACCAGTTGAGGTTCAGGATCATTGACTCTGTGCCTCCACTTCGAAGAGGTGGAGACAGAGAGGGCCTTCTGCGGAAAAAAGAGTTGAGATGGATATAGACTTTAAAAACATTACAACTGAAGGGGCTGAATATAGAGTTTAATGTAAGTCACCTTTAGTGCCCTATGTGCTCCTGTCCTTAGTATATGTAGTTTTATGGGGGTTTTCTAGATTTCTCTATATTGAGTAATAGAAGGATTTTAACCACTGTAGGTGATATAATGGGAATATTCACTAATTGTTTATCTTATCCTCTCTTTTGTTTTTTGATTACAGTGAGTTGAGGACTGGCAATGCTGGGCGCATGTCTCCATAGCGAAGAATAGTGGAATGGAGACATGATATAATGGAGACAATAGTGGTTGTCTACGATCTCCCCCTTCTTTATATGGAAAAAGCACACAAATTGGGAGCCATGTTATGGATGGGATTTAGTGGTGCTGTGGTTTATTGTAGGGTGTCGGTATTTCACACATATAAAGACAAGAGTGTATATGGTGGTGGAGAATAAGAACGGAGGTTATTGTATCCTGTTGTCCCTATCAATAAAAGTTGCGTGAAGAGAGACGCGACATGCACACAGTCCGGTGCATAAGACGTATGACAAGGACATGCGCAGTGGATCGTTGGTCACACTGAGGAGACATGCGGCGGCGGCCATGCTGCAACTCATATGTATATGGATGATGCCTGGGAGAAGATGTAAGAAGGGGCTCTATGTATGGGGAGGATAAAATGTTCATTTATATAGACACAGATGATTGGTTTTAGTTTGTTATAACCTATATACAAGTATTTTATTGGTGATAATTGGTACAACCCCTTGTGGAGGAGGTATATAAGTTCACACTGTGTGATGTTTATTATGGTATAAGAAAGGCTTGTGTTAAGCCGAAACGCTGCCTGTTTGCTGTGTTGATCGGGAATAAAAAAACTTGCACAAGGAATACGCTGGTCATAATCTTGTTTTATTCCTATCATTCATCCATAGTCCTGACTAGAGATGAGCGAATTTTTCAAAAATTCGATTTGGCAGGTTTGCCGAATTTTTCTAAAAAAATAGCTTCGTTCTGAATTTATTTGCGGTGAATTGCGTTAAAAACTGCTATTTCCTGGCTGCAGAGAGCCTTTATAGTGGTGTAGAACACTGTGCCTTGCAGTAACACACATAGGGAGTCTGCTCTGGTAGTGAAATAATACTGTGAGTCCGTATGACATGCAGATGACAGGCGTCGCTCTTAGAATCTCTTAGAATCACTGCACTCAGCCTTACAGGTCGATGTTAGCACCAAGAAGAAGCGCACTCCTTTTACACCGTTGTCAGCTGATTCCACATAGATGTCTACAGAACCTGTTCTCTTAAACACTTATACAAGTAGAGCCCCCCGACAGAGTGGAGACGGTGTCAGCAGTAAGTTTGTGTTGACGTCACTGATTATTTTGCCCTTCCTCTGATCTGTCAGAACAATAACCCCCAAAAAACTGATCCTGTCTGTTGAGCATCCACCTTGGTCAGTATTTGGTCAGTAATCCATCAGTATTGCTAATGCCAAAAAAACAAAAAACAGGAGTGGATCCCAAACAGAGATGACACATGAATGGAATATTTGCATGTCTTCTGTGTTTTGTACCCACTCCTGCTTTTGGCTACCAAATCACAAGCCAATTCTTTTTTTTATTTGAACGGGGGAGAAAAAAAAACTTTGATTTCACAAACAGGACATTAACACACACAAAATACAACACAGAAGGGGCAAAACCACAAGATTAAAAAAAGACAAACTAAAAAAAAAAAGTGCTTCATCAACAAGAATGGATTGACGACCAGTGTCGGGGTGACCACGATGGTAATGCATATTGATCATGAAATGTATGGGGTTGTGGTTGATAACTGGAGGACAGTCTAGCAAACAAGCCGACTACAGCTCATTCCTACAGTGCAGGCTACACAATCACAGCTGGTTAGTACAGGCAACACCCAAAAATCTTCATAAATAAGCCTTAGTATGTGCAGGTCTCACAGCTGCTGTAACATAGAAACATAGAATGTGTCGGCAGATAAGAACCATTTGGCCCATCTAGTCTGCCCAATATACTGAATACTATGGATAGCCCCTGGCCCTATCTTATATGGAGCATGGCCTTATGCCTATCCCATGCATGCTTAAACTCCTTCACTGTATTTGCAGCTACCACTTCTGCAGGAAGGCTATTCCATGCATCCACTACTCTCTCAGTAAAGTAATACTTCCTTATATTACTTTTAAACCTTTGCCCCTCTACACTACGTGCAGAATTATTAGGCAAATGAGTATTTTGACCACATCATCCTCTTTATGCATGTTGTCTTACTCCAAGCTGTATAGGCTCGAAAGCCTACTACCAATTAAGCATATTAGGTGATGTGCATCTCTGTAATGAGAAGGGGTGTGGTCTAATGACATCAACACCCTATATCAGGTGTGCATAATTATTAGGCAACTTCCTTTCCTTTGGCAAAATGGGTCAAAAGAAGGACTTGACAGGCTCAGAAAAGTCAAAAATAGTGAGATATCTTGCAGAGGGATGCAGCACTCTTAAAATTGCAAAGCTTCTGAAGCGTGATCATCGAAACAATCAAGCGTTTCATTCAAAATAGTCAACAGGGTCGCAAGAAGCGTGTGGAAAAACCAAGGCGCAAAATAACTGCCCATGAACTGAGAAAAGTCAAGCGTGCAGCTGCCAAGATGCCACTTGCCACCAGTTTGGCCATATTTCAGAGCTGCAACATCACTGGAGTGCCCAAAAGCACAAGGTGTGCAATACTCAGAGACATGGCCAAGGTAAGAAAGGCTGAAAGACGACCACCACTGAACAAGACACACAAGCTGAAACGTCAAGACTGGGCCAAGAAATATCTCAAGACTGATTTTTCTAAGGTTTTATGGACTGATGAAATGAGAGTGAGTCTTGATGGGCCAGATGGATGGGCCCGTGGCTGGATTGGTAAAGGGCAGAGAGCTCCAGTCCGACTCAGACGCCAGCAAGGTGGAGGTGGAGTACTGGTTTGGGCTGGTATCATCAAAGATGAGCTTGTGGGGCCTTTTCGGGTTGAGGATGGAGTCAAGCTCAACTCCCAGTCCTACTGCCAGTTTCTGGAAGACACCTTCTTCAAGCAGTGGTACAGGAAGAAGTCTGCATCCTTCAAGAAAAACGTGATTTTCATGCAGGACAATGCTCCATCACACGCGTCCAAGTACTCCACAGCGTGGCTGGCAAGAAAGGGTATAAAAGAAGAAAATCTAATGACATGGCCTCCTTGTTCACCTGATCTGAACCCCATTGAGAACCTGTGGTCCATCATCAAATGTGAGATTTACAAGGAGGGAAAACAGTACACCTCTCTGAACAGTGTCTGGGAGGCTGTGGTTGCTGCTGCATGCAATGTTGATGGTGAACAGATCAAAACACTGACAGAATCCATGGATGGCAGGCTTTTGAGTGTCCTTGCAAAGAAAGGTGGCTATATTGGTCACTGATTTGTTTTTGTTTTGTTTTTGAATGTCAGAAATGTATATTTGTGAATGTTGAGATGTTATATTGGTTTCACTGGTAAAAATAAATAATTGAAATGGGTATATATTTGTTTTTTGTTAAGTTGCCTAATAATTATGCACAGTAATAGTCACCTGCACACACAGATATCCCCCTAAAATAGCTAAAACTAAAAACAAACTAAAAACTACTTCCAAAAATATTCAGCTTTGATATTAATGAGTTTTTTGGGTTCATTGAGAACATGGTTGTTGTTCAATAATAAAATTAATCCTCAAAAATACAACTTGCCTAATAATTCTGCACTCCCTGTAATTTAAAACTATGTCCTCTTGTAGCAGTTTTTCTTCTTTTAAATATTCTCTCCTCTTTTACCTTGATCATATGCCCTCTGTCTCGTCTTCCTTCCAAGCTATACATGTTAAGGTGCTTTAACCTTTCCTGGTAAGTTTTGTCCTGCAATCCATGTACTAGTTTAGTAGCTCTTCTCTGAACTCTCTCCAAAGTATCAATATCCTTCTGGAGATATGGTCTCCAGTACTGAGCACAATACTCCAAATGAGGTCTCACTAGTGCTCTGTAGAGCGGCATGAGCACCTCCCTCTTTCTACTGGTAATGCCTCTCCCTATACACCCAAGCATTGATACAAGATACTGAGATACTGATACTGAGGTTAGGACTGTATCACTGAATTTATATTCTGCTCTTGAGTTTTTACGCCCCAGATGCATCATCTTGCACTTATCAACAACATAATGGTAAGAAGCATTATAAACATGTAGTAAGCACTGCAGGGATCATGTCTAAGACATGTAAGACGTCCGGGGGGTCCCAAACATTGTGGACAAGGGCCGAGATCAGAGTCGTCCATGTGTTCAATACTGGATGTTATTGATGGCCAGCTCCTTGATGAATCCCAGCACTCTGATTAGGTAGTCCTTACTGAGGAACTTCCTTTTCCTTTACAATGCACTGATGCTACAGATGCCATCACCTTGACGAGCTGGGTTGCTGATGAGTGGATTCTAAAGTGTCTGAAGAAATGCGAGGAAAGACATTGGAATAAATTGTCCACTTCCTCCAACGTGACCTCGTCCTTTGGCTGACACTGATCCAGACACGTCATACCCGGTCCACATCGCTGCTAGCCACGTAAGGTCCTGAGAACTGATCACCAGCTTACCGAAACAGTCAAAGTTTCTTTGGAATCACATCCCTACGATAGCCGTGAGCGTCTCGGAGCCGTTATACAGGAATAGTGGGAGGCAAGTAAATGTCTCTGGTAACACCTCCAATAGATCATCCTCTGTGTACGTCCTGCAGAGCCAACCTGTCCACACAATCCACACAGTCCTCTGTGCTTGCCTTCGTGAGTGGAGGCTTGGATAAAATCTGTATGAGCACAGCCAGTGGATCTCTGTCCTTTCCTTTGAGTCCAGGTAAACATGAAAATTTGTTTTTTACAGTGACTTGACTTTTTTCGTATTTTGTTACATTACAGCCTTAAATTCAATGTTTTGTTAATCTGAATTTTATGTGATGAATCAGAACACAATAGTCTAAGTTGGTGAAGTGAAAAGAGAAAAATATATAAATAAAACTATTTTTTAGAAATAGAAAACAGAAAATTGTCACGTGCCTATGTATTAACCCCCTTTCTTAGGAAGCCCATAAAAAGCTCTGGTGCAACCATTACCTTCAGAAGCCACATAATTAGTGAAATTATGTCTATCTGTATGCAATCTAAGTGTCACATAATCTGTCATTACATATACACACCTTTTTTGAAAGGCCCCAGAGGCTGCAACACCTAAGCAAGAGGCTAAACACTGCCATGAAGACCAAGGAACTCTCCAAACAAGTAAGGGACAATGTTGTTGAGACGTACAAGTCAGGGTTAGGTAATAAAAAAATATCCAACCATCTTTGATGATCCCTAGGAGCACCATCAAATCTATAATAACCAAATGGAAAGAACATGGCACAACAGCAAACCTGCCAAGAGACGGATGCCCACCAAAACTCATGGGCAATTAATCAGAGAGGCAGCACAGAGACCTAAGGTAACCCTGGAGGAGCTGCAGAGTTCCACAGCAGAGTCTGGAGTATCTGTACATAGAACGACAACAAGCCGTACGCTCCATAAAGTTTGTCTTTATGGCAGAGTGGCCAGAAGAAAGCCATTACTTTCAGCAAAAAACAAAAAGGCACGTTGTGAGTGTGCGAAAAGGCATGTGGGAGACTCCCAAAATGTATGGAGGAAGGTGCTCTGGTCTGATGAGACTAAAATTGAACTTTTCGGCCATCAAAGAAAACGCTATGTCTGGCGCAAACCCAACACATTACATCACCCAAAGAACACCATCCCGACCGTGAAACATGGTGGTGGCAGCATCATGCTGGGGGGATGGGACTGGGAAACAAACTGGTCAGAGCTGAGGGAAAGATGGATGGTGCTAAATACAGCGATGTTCTTGAACAAAACCTTTACCACTCTGTGATTTGAGGCTAGGACGGAGAGTCACCTTCCAGCAGGACAATGACCCCCAAACACACTGCTAAAGCAACACTTGAGTGGTTTAAGGGGAAACATATAAATGTGTTGGAATGGACTAGTCAAAGCCCAGATCTCAATACAACTGTAAATCTGTGGTCAGACTTAAAGATTGCTGTTCACAAGTGCAAACCATTCAACTTGAAGGAGCTGGAGCAGTTTTGCAAGGAAGAATGGGCAAAAATCCCAGTGGTAAGATGTGGTAAGCTCATAGAGACTTATCCAAAGCGACTTGGAGCTGTGATTGACACAAAAGGTGGCTTTACAAAGTATTGACTTTAGGGGGGTGAATAGTTATGCACATTGACTTTTTTGTTAATTTGTCCTATTTGTTGTTTGCTTCACAATAAAAAACAAACATCTTCAAAGTTGTGGGCATGTTCTGTAAATTAAATGATGCAAATCCTCAAACAATCCATGTTAATTCCAGGTTGTGAGGCACCAAAATACCAAAAAAGTCAAGGGGGGGTGAATACTTTTGCAAGGCACTGTAGCTTCAGCTCTGAGCCCACTTCAATGGCAAGACCCTTCTTCTCGGTGGCTATGTGGGCAGACAGGTGCTTGGAATACTCTTTCAGTCTGGTGTATGAGAAATTATACATCGGTGTCACACTGTACAGAGTCAGGTGTTTTTGAAGGAGCAAAGCAGCCTGTGCCGGATCAAGAGTTTCCTCCAAGGGGGTGCACTGCAGGATTTTTATTTTAGACAAGCTTCGCAATGCAGACCGTTGACGTGCAGAGGTCAAGCTTCTGGAAGGAAACCTCGAGCTGTAAAAATGACTGCTCCTTTGTGTCGATGACCTACTTCTGGGGGTTAAAACCCCATCGGTAGGTGTTTGCATATCCTTGCGATAAATGATGTTCCCGTTCACTGACTGTAAACAGAGATCTTGACAGACAAATGTACCAAACTCTGCCGTCATTTTCTAGGTGCCATGTCTCCAGTTTCCTGAGCAGCCAGATTTACCAGCATCTGTTCCAGGACATGAAGGAGTGGAATGACATCACTCATCCCGTAGTCCTGGCGACTGACAAATAACATGGCCTCCTCAAAAGGCCTGAGCAAACGGCAGGTATCGCGCATGAGCTGCCACTGGCTGACATTGAAGTTACACAGGGGAGTAATCCTGTCTGCTTGGATCATCAAGAAATTGTTTATGACCTTTCTCTGTTCGTATAGTCGGTCCAGCTTATGGAGGGTGGAATTCCAACGGGTGGAAACATCACATGTCAGCCTATGTTGGGGGGTGCCATTCTGCCGCTGCAGCTCAAGGAGGGTGTGCTTTGCGGTGTACGAGTGCATGCAAAGTTTACTGGCCATTTGGATAAAAATGTGGTAAGGCTGCACAAGATCTCTTTTTAGGATTTCTTGCAGATGGGTGGAAGACTTCAGGAGCCGCTTGACAACCAGATTGAACACGTGTGCCATGCAGAGCACATGGCTCGGCCCTCCTTGACGCAGCGCCATCCGTTCCCGTTGTCGGTCACCATGGTTCCGATTTTGAGTTGTCGTGGAGAAAGCCAGGATTCAATTTCTTCATGAAGGACACAGAGCTGTTTCTCCCCTGTGTGACTCCACCCAGGCAAACAATGTGACACAGCTGTGCCCTGCACATGTGGTATGCTGGAGGAGCACTGTGACTTGTCCCTACAGTGCAGGCTGAGGACAAGGTGGAGGATGAGGAGGTAGAGGCGGACATTGTCGCAGGACCAACGGCGTGAGAATGTGGAGGCGGAAGCGGCGTCACCTGGCCAAGTTGCTGGTGTGGCTGGGCAGGAACCACATTTACCCAGTGGACCGTAAAGGACATATATTGTCCTTGACCATAGTTACAGCTACCGACCAATTTTCCCCAAAAAAGCTGTATCGCAAACAAATTTCACTACTGAATGGCTAATCAACGTAACTCGGTTCATACAGAAGAAGGTCTACAGTCACCCATCAATTTTACCGTATTCTTTTTCCTATTAATACACCCCAAAATATAAATATAACAATCATAATACACCGCAGAATGGCTAATAGGACGTACATATCTATCCTATTATTACACCCTGTAAATGGCTGTAGTGCAATGGAACTTTACCGCTGAACGGCAAATATTAGTTTTTTGCCACTAATACACACCAAAAAAGGATATCATTTTCTCCCTTAAACACACAACGGCTAATGAGCCCTTTTTCTTTTTCCCCACTAATACACACCAAAAAGGGCTTTAGAACATATCGGCAGAACGGCAAATATATATATATTTTTTTGCCACTAATACAGGACAAAAAGGGCTTTAGAACATATAACTGCACCGCTGAACACCAAATATATTTATATTTTGTCCCTATTACACACAAAAAGGGCTTTAAAACATATAACTTCACCACTGAACGGCAAATAGGCCCTTATTTTTTTCTACTTATACACACCACAGAAGGCTTTAGAACATATAGCTGCACTGCTGAACGGCAAATATATTTTACTTTTGTCACTAATACACGGCAAAAAGGGCTTTAGAACATATAACTGCACCGCTGAACGGCAAATATATTTTTATTTTGCCACTAATACATGAAAAAAGGGGTGTAATTTTCGCACTTTAACACAACAGCTAATAAGCCATTTTTTCCCACTAATACAAGCCAAAAAATGCTTTAGAACATCACACAAGGGCAAATAAGACGTAGAAATATTTCCTTGTAGTAAACCCTGTTAATGGCTGTATCAAACAGCACTTGCACCCCAATAACAAGAACGGTTTGCTGGAATTACAGAGCTGTATAATGGCAATTTGGATCTCCAGTCAATGCAGCAAGGTGTAATAGGATTGTTCCTATTATCTAGGCTGCAAACTCCCCTACTGAACCCTGTTCAACATAAATGCTGTGGAATGATTCCCCTCTATCCTTTCCCTACACCTTGAATAATCTTTCCCTAAACTTGTAAATCTTTTTTTAGCACAATTACGTTTTTTCTAGCACTGTCCCTAGCGCCTGCTGACATTTCTCCCTGCACTAAGTACACTGGAAAATGGCAGAATACAAGATGGCTATGGCTGAGGCTGCGTTAGGCTGTACTACTACATTAGCACCATGGTTTTCCCAGTTTACTTTATACCACCCCCAGTTCTTCTGCTGCTACTTGTACCATCTACATTAACATTTTTGCCAATACCCATTCCTTTGGAGGGCCCTGGCAACTGTCTGTTTGACATAATGTACAGTAACACTAACTCTATATGTAAAATAAGTTATTCAATGTCAATGTGGGCACCCTAATAACAGTAGAACAAGACATGTTATTTACCCCAATTTGAGAAGCAAGGCCTAATAGAATTGCTTATCCGTTAAATAAGGTGGACATCACAATAGCAGTAGAAGGAGACAGGTTATTCACCCAAATTTGAGAATCAAGGCCTCATAGAATTGTTTATCTATTAAACATGGTGGTCAACCCAATAACAGTAGAACGAGACAGGTTATTCACCCCAATATGGGAATCGAATAGAATTGGTTTTCTATTTATCACTGTGGACACTGTTCAATTATAGATATTAGATGTGTGCTTTGGGTCATTGTCATAGTGGAAGACCCAGCCACGACCCATCTTCAATGCTCTGACTGAGGGAAGGAGGTTATTGCTTAAAATCTCACAATAAATGGCCCCATTCATCCTCTCCTTAATGCAGTGCAGTCGTCCTTCACAAAAAAGCACCCCCAAAGCATGATGTTACCATCCCCATGCTTCACAGTAGGGATGGTGTTCTTGGGATGCAACTCATCCTTCTTTTTCCTCCAAACACGACGAGTGAAGTTTAGACCAAAAAGTACTACATTGGTCTCATCTGACCACATTACTTTCTCCCATGCCTCCTCTGGATCATCCAGATGGTCATGGGCAAACTTCAGACGGGCCTGGACATGTGATGACTTGAGCAGGGGAACCTTCCGTGCAATGCATGATTTGAAACAATGACGGCGTAGTGTTCTTTGAAACTGTGGTCCCAGCTCTCTTCATGTCATTGACCTGCTCCTCCCTTGTAGTTCTGGGCTGATTCCTCACCTTTCTTATCATCAGTGATAGCCCACGAGGTGAGATCTTGCATGGAGCCCTAGTCCGAGGAAGACTGACAGTCGTCTTTAGCCTCTTCCATTTTCTAACAATAGTTGATCTATTTTCACCAAGCTGCTTGGCAATTGCCCCGTGGCCCTTTCCAGCCTTGTGGAGGTCCACAATTTTGTCTCTGGTGTCTTTTGATAGCTCTTTGGTCTTACCCATGGTAGTAGTTGGCGTCTACCGGACTGTGGAGTGGACAGGTGTCTTTAAAGTGCTCAGACAGGTACTACTAAGTTAGATTAATGAGTGGAGTAGAGGTGGACTTTTTAAAGGCACAGTAACAGGTCTTTTAGAGCCAGAATTCTTGCTGTTTTTCAGGTGTTTAAATACTTATTTTCAGCAGTGCAAGACAAATTTCCTGATTTGTTTAAAATTCTGTCTCTCAGAGTGGGAATGCACCTACACTGTGAATTTCAGATCCCTCCATGATTTCTAAGTGGGAGAACTTGCAAAATCGCAGGGTGTTCAAATACTTCTGTTCCTCACTGTATATTATGTCAAAGCAATGCTTGGTAAATGTCGAATATTCTATTTAGTTTACTAATTACATCAGATCATAGCAGAAATGTTTGGCAATCTTTGTCGTGTCAAGTTTTTTGGAGACGATCAGTTAGGAATGAGGATATTTTTTGACAGCTGTTATACCTGACAATACAGAGAAACTTTCGAAAAATGAAGCTAACAAGCTGACCTCACCATCTGCTGTCATTTATGATGCTTTTGGAGGCATTTTATTGTATGCGAATTTGTTCCCTATCTCAACAATTAAACGCCTATTTTCAGTTCTAGACTAAATACCAATAGTCGCTGCAGTGACCCCAGGAGCTCTACAATTCCTTATAGTCCTATCAATCTGCATTGGAATATGTCAGCACTACATACTGTACATATAGAATCACATATATACATACTGTATCTCCTAACTCTTATCTATTTCTATTTAGATGCACCTTAACTTGCTACATAAAATACAATACTACCAAGCACTAGATTTGTACTTCATTCCCTTGACCTGTTTACTTGATAACTTAAATCAGACTTGAGTACGTTGTTTGGCATATACAGTAGATCATTTCACATGAGATTTTACTCCAACACTATAGCCTATAGGTTAAGGAATTGTAGAGCTCTGGGGTCACTGCAGTGACTATTGGTATTCAGTCCAGAACTGAAAATTGGCGTTTAATTGTTGAGATAGGGAACAAATTAGCATACAATAAAATGCCTTCAAAAGCATCATAAATGACAGCAGATGGTGAGGTCAGCTTGTTAGCGTCATTTACCAAATTTGAAAGTTTCTCAGTATTGTCAGGTACCGTATAACAGCTGTCAAAAAATCTCCTCATTCCTAACTGATCATCTCCAAAAAACTTGTCACGACAAAGATTGCCAAACATTTCTGCTATGATCTGATAATGTAATTAGTAAACTAAATAAAATATCAGACAAGAACATTACAGGTAAGGAGAAACATGACTGAATTAACAAATGCACTTACAATATACAATTGGTACCACGCTCAGACGAGAAAGGGGGTAACTGTACAATGTGTACACAAGTGGGTAATCCTATGTAGTTACAATCACTCAATACCTCTATAGTGTCTTGTAAAGATTACCTTGTCACAGCGCTGTCTTGTTGAGGTGCACTCTATACTTGGTAGGTACGGAGTCCTTAACAGTCTCCACCATACAATAGACGCCCTGGCCGGTGGCGTGATGCTGGTATTAGATCGGAGTTTTGCAGTGCGCGCTCTCAATGAGCAGCTAGTGACATCACTTCTGTAGCTACGGGTCGCTACAGCTGCCAAGAAGGTATCCAACGCGTTTCGTACAGACGCGGTCCTTTCTCAGGGAGTGTTACAAGGCCCTTCTAGTGCTCCTATTTATGCGCTACACTTATTGCTGTTAGTACTGAACCCCTTGTGCATCGCTCTGTTGTTCCCTGCAGTGTACCTGGACCGGATGATTTTAACTCAAACAGTTCTATTTCAGTGTTTAAACCAATTGGTATTAAGGTGTTCATATTAAATATCAATTTAGTTTTTATTTTCAACATTTCTTTAATGAAGTCGCCCCCCCCCCCCTCTTTTGTTCCTTCTCACTATTTCCACCCCACAAAAGCTTAAACCTATGAATTTCCCTCCATGTCTTTCTTTGTAGTGTCGTGACAATGGATGTCCTTCGAAATTTTTTTGTATATTGTATATGTGCTCCCCTATTCTTTTCCTCAATTGTCTTTTCGTACAGCCGACATAGATTTTATTGCAAGGGCAGGTTATTGTATATATTATTCCGCTAGTATTGCAAGTTATAAATTGTTTGATACTTTGTTTGAATGAGCCCTCTGTGCTTTCTATATGCGTTCTGATTATCCAATAGTTTTTTACACCCCATGCATTTCTTGCATGGGTAAAAGCCTAGTGGTTGCCCATCTTTTTTAGGCAGTTTACCTCTGTTGCAATTTGCTGTTATACAGTACATCTATGTGTAGGCGCTATGAGGTTGCTGATATTCCTAGCTTTACGATATACGAATTTTGGTATCGGGGAATAAATTCACCAATTATTTTGTCCTCTTTTAGGTTATCCCAATGTTTTTTTTATTATTTTCTGAATTGTGCTGCTTGACTGTTATAGGGTATAATTATCGGTGGAGTTATGAATTCCTCCTCTACCGATTTAGTTTTATTTATCTCTCTCTCCAGTAGGGTTGATCTATTTAATTGGCCTATTTCTATTCTTTGTTGTACTAGCTTCCCTTTGTTATAACCTTTATATTCAAATTTATTTTGCAAGCATTTTGCCTCTCTTTCATAGTCAGCTTCTTCAGTGCAGTTTCTTTTGATACGTAGAAACTGACTTCTTGGGACATTTTCTAGCCAGCGCGGCAGGTGGCAACTTTCCATGGCAATAAAACTGTTTGCATTGGTTGGTTTGTTGAACGTTTTAGTACAAATCCTGTGCCCTTCTATATAAATAGTTAAATATAAAAAATGTATTTCTTTCTTACTATAGGTTGATGTAAATTCCAAATAAAATTCATTTTTATTAATGTTATTTAAAAACTCTTGTAGACTATGTTCCCCTCCTCCCCATATAAAAACAATATCATCTATAAAATGTCACCAGAGGATGAGGCCCACCCGGAGCTCGCCATTGGGGTGAATATACTGCTGCTCCCACCACCCCACATATAAATTTGCGAACCTCGTCCCCAACGCGGTCCCCCACTTCTGCAGGTAAAATTTATAATTATATGTAAAATAATTTTTAGTTAAAAAAAAATTATACATTCCCCTAAAAAGTTTATTTGCGCCTCAGGCATCTTCCCTTTTATACTCAAGAAATGTTTTACAGCTTCACTGCCTTTATTGTTTTCAATACCTGTGTAGAGGGACTTAATATCTAGTGTGCCAATAATATAATCCTCCTTCCATCTAACTTTACTTAATATTTGTAATGTATGTTTCGTATTCTTTAGATACGTGGGGAGTGCCTGTGAATCGGGCTGTAACTGTTGGTCTACATATCTCGACAAGGAACTAGTTAGGCAGTCTATGCCTGACACAATGGGTCTCCCTGGTGGGTTTTGTAGTTCCTTGTGAATTTTAGGGTTGTGATAAAATACCGCAATTTTTAGGTGTTCTACATTTATAAACGCTGCTTCTTTTTTGTGCAGGATTCCTTCATCTCTACCTTTCTGGATGAGAGTTTTTAATTCTTTCTTAAAAACTTCTGTTGGATCGCTTTTTAAGACTTTGTATGTTCTAATGTCCCCCAGTATATTTTCTGCTTCTTTATGATAGTTTTCATTGTCCATTATAACTATCCTGCCACCTTTATCGGCGGGGCAAATAATGACTCTGTTTTCCTGCAAATTGGTAATAGCCTTTTTCTCTTTGTAAGTAATGTTTCTCAGGTATTGTTTTTTTTTTTGGTTGGTGAATCTTATGTATATCTTTAGTGACCTGATTCATAAAGTTGTTAAAAGCAGAGGAATATTCTTGTACTGGATGATAATTGGATTTGGGCTTTAGTTCTGTGTGCTTAAAGTTGTCTTCATTTTCTGTTACCGTTGTTTGTGTATTTTTTTGTGTTTTTAAAAAAATTCTGCATTACTGCTACTTTTTTATTTTCTTTTTTATAAAGTATTTTTTCAACGCTAATCTCCTCATAAATTTCCTCATGCCTATAAACGCCTCAAATTTATTGAAGAATGTGGTGGGGGCGAACTTTAAACCCTTTTTTAAAATTGCCTCTTCCCCGTTAGTGAGTACATGTGTCCTTAAGTTGTATATTTTTTGCCCAAGATCCTCACCTATATTGTCACCTTATATATATTGTCCTTCTCTATTAGTTGTTTTTTCTTTTTGGAGAATTGCCCCCTCTACATCCCCTTTTGTTTTGGTGTTTTTTCAGACCTGAAAAAAATCATGCTACATGGTTTTCCTAATAACGGTCTTTTTTCTACTATTCCTATCTTCCTCTTTATTCCCTACTTGGCTTTCTATACCCCTGCTTGTTTCCTCTTCTGGGTTCTCCTGTACTGCTCCATTCACTTCCCTTCTTCTGTCTCTATTTTCCCCCGTGCCCCTTTTACATACTGCACTATACGTGGCGCCTATTGAGTCTCTTTTTGATTAAATTTTTCCTGTTTTTCTCTTGTGTTCTCTTGTTTGTTATCCTCACTTAAAGGACTAAACCGGTTGTCAACAGGAATATCTATATATCTATATTGTGTATTATTTTTTCTGGTGACGTGGGGGCATTGATATTCTGGTCACTATATTGTTCTGGGTCCTCATGTGTTGTGAATATTGAATCTTGACTATTCTGCATTTCTGGCGAGTATTCATCTATTGTTTTTTAGCGAGCTAAGGTTCTCTTCTATGAACTGCTTGTTACTCTGAAATTTAAATCGGCAGTGAGTGTTAAATTTTCACATCTTTTTTTCTCTTATTTCCTCCTCTTTCTTGTATAATCTAATCTTTATACTATTCACTAACGGTTGTATTATCTGGTCATCTTTCCAGGGTCTCAACTTCTCAAACTGTTCCTGTATGTCTTTGCTAACCATAATTAACCTTTGCCTCCTTTTATTAATCATGAAAGTAATGTCTCTCTTCGAGAATTCATGGAACATTTGTTTCCATTCTTTGGTGATTTCTTTATCTCCCATATCTCGTGACAATCCGTTCTCTATCTTTAACCCTTTAGGTATTGTATTCCACTTTAAATACTTCTCCAATGTTGTTATTTCACAAAGATCTATCATTTCTGTTGCTAGTAGGGTTTCTAATTGTTGTAATGTGTTCCTAATAAATGGAAAGTGCGTGTCATGATCTACATTAGTATTAGTGTATGAGCTTGAATTCCAAAGATGGCTTGAACACTTTGGATTCTGTCCTTACGATCCCACCACAGTTCAGACATATTGTGTATGTGTAAAACTGGTACTTTCAAAATACTCGGCGGCTCACCTGTAGCTTGCGGAATTACGTAGAAAAGGTATCTGTATTTGTCTAGGTGGCTGCAGTACTGCAGCAGGACCTCACAGACTGCTGCATACAATGAAGGCACTTACAATATACTATTGGTACCACACTCAGACGAGAAAGGGGGTAACTGTTTGTAGAATGTGTACACAAGTGGGTAATCCTATGTAGTTACAATCACTCAATACCTCTACAGTGTCTTGTAAAGATTACCTTGTCACCGGTGCTGTCTTGTTGAGGTGCACTCTATACTTGGTAGGTACGGGGTCCTTAACAGTCTCCACCATACAATACACGCCCCGGCCAGTGGCGTGATGCTGGTATTAGATTGGAGCTTTGCAGTGCGCACTCTCACGGAGCAGCTAGTGACATCACTTCTGTAGCTACAGGTCGCTTCAGCTGCCAAGAAGGTATCCAACGCGTTTCGGACAGACGCGGTCCTTCCTCAGGGAGTGTTACAAGGCCCTTCTAGTGCTCCTATTTATTCGCTACACTTATTGCTGTTAGTACCTAACCCCTTGTGCATCGCTCTGTTATTCCCTGCAGTGTACCTGGACCGGATGATTTTAACTCAAACAGTTCTATTTCAGTGTTTTAACCATTTGGTATTAGGGTGTTCATATTAATCATCCATTTTGTTTCTATTTTCGACATTTCTTTAATGAAGTCCCCCCCCCCTTTTGTTCCTTCTCACTATTTCCACCCCACAAAAGCTTAAACCTATAAATTTCCCGCCATGTCTTTCTTTGTATTGCCGTGACAATGGATGTTATTCAATTTTTTTCTGTATATTGTATATGTGCTCCCCTATTCTTTTCTTCAATTGTCTTTTCGTACAGCCGACATAGATTTTATTGCAAGGGCAGGTTATTGTATATATTATTCTGCATGGGTAAAAGCCTAGTGGTTGCCCATCTTTTTTAGCCAGTTTACCTCTGTTGCAATTAGCTGTTATACATCTATGTGTAGGCGCTATGAGGTTGCCAATATTCCTAACTTTACAATATACAAATTTTGGTATCAGGGAGAATAAATTCACCAATTATTTTGTCCTCTTTTAGGTTAGCTTCTTCAGTGCAGTTTCTTTTGATACATAGAAACTGACTTCTTGGGACATTTTCTAGCTAGCGCGGCAGGTGGCAACTTTCCATGGCAATAAAACTGTTTGCATCGGTTGTAATGTTTATTTTAATTATTTTACATATAATCATAAAATTAACTGCAGACGTGTGGGACCACGATGGGGACGAGGTTCGCACCAGGTTTGCAAATTTATATGTGGGGTGGTGGGAGCAGCAGTACATTCACCCCAATTGCGAGCTCCGGGCGGGCCTCGTCCTCTGGTGACGTTTTATATATGTGTAGGCGCTATGAGATTGCTGATATTCCTAGCTTTACGATATACGAATTTTGGTATCGGGGAATAAATTCACCAATTATTTTGTCCTCTTTTAGGTTATCCCAATTTTTTTTAAATTATTTTCTGAATTGTGCTGCTTGACTGTTATAGGGTATAATTATCAGTGGAGTTATGAATTCCTCCTCTACCGATTCAGTTTTATTTATCTCTCTCTCCTCTAGTAGGGTTGATCTATATTTAATTGGCCTATTTCTATTCTTTGTTGTACTAGCCTCCCTTTGTTATAACCTTTATATTAAAATTTATTTTGCAAGCATTTTGCCTCTTTCATAGTCAGCTTCTTCAGTGCAGTTTCTTTTGATACGTAGAAACTGACTTCTTGGGACATTTTCTAGCTATCGCGGCAGGTGGCAACTTTCCATGGCAATAAAACTGTTTGCATCGGTTGTAATGTTTATTTTAATTATATTACATGCAATCATAAAATTTACCTGCAGACGTGGGGGACCGCGATGGGGACGAGGTTCGCACCAGGGTTTGCAAATTTATATGTGGGGTGGTGGAAGCAGCAGTACATTCACCCCAATTGCGAGCTCCGGGTGGGCCTCGTCCTCTGGTGACATTTTATAGATGATAATGTTTTTATATGGGGAGGAGGGGAACATAGTCTACAAGAGTTTTTAAATAACATTAATAAAAATTAATTTTATTTGGAATTTACATCAACCTATAGTAAGAAAGAAAGACATTTTTTATATTTAACTATTTATATAGAAGGGCACAGGATTTGTACTAAAACGTTCAACAAACCAACCGATGCAAACAGTTTTATTGCCATGGGAAGTTGCCACCTGCCGCGCTGGCTAGAAATTGTCCCAAGAAGTCAGTTTCTACATATCAAAAGAAACTGCACTGAAGAAGCTGACTATGAAAGAGGCAAAATGCTTACAAAATAAGTTTGAATATAAAGGTTATGACAAAGGGAAGCTAGTACAACAAAGAATAGAAATAGGCGAATTGAGATAAATAAAACTGAATCAGTAGAGGAGGAATTCATAACTCCACCGATAATTATACCCGATTACAGTCAGGCAGCACAATTCAGAAAAATAATTTAAAAACATTGGGATAACCTAAAAGAGGATGCCAATAATTGGTGAATTTATTCCCCCGATACCAAAATTCGTATATCGTAAAGCTAGGAATATCGGCAAGTAGAGTTGAGCGGACACCTGGATGTTTGTGTTCGACGGGTTCGGCCGAACTTCACAAAAAAGTTCGAGTTCGGAACCCGAACTTGACTCGAACTTGACCCCAAACCCGAACCTCATTGAAGTCAATGGGGACCCGAACTTTTGAGCACTAAAATGGCTGTAAAAATGTCATGGAAAGGGCTAGAGGGCTGCAAATGGCATCAAAATGTGGTTAAGAGCATGGCAAGTGCTCTGCAAACAAAAGTGGATAGGGAAATAACTTTAAATAACATAAAATACGTAAAAAATAAAAATCTTGATCTAGGAGGACGAGGTCCATATGGAGTAGGAGGTTGAGAAGGCAGTGGATGTGGCGGTATAGGTGAAAGCGGCGGTGGAGGAGGAGGAGGTAGCCTACATTGCTTTTTTTTTTTTTTTTTTTATTAGGGTACACCCCAAAACATTGGGAAATATAACCTGTGATAACCCCCTCCAGTCGTGCTAAACACACGTTCAGACAATACACTGGCTGCAGGGCAGGCCAGCACCTCCAAGGCGTAAAGGGCAAGCTCAGGCCATGTGCCCAATTTGGAGACCCAGAAGTTAAAGGAGGCAGACCCATCAGTCAGTACGTGTAGGTGTGTGCATACATACTGCTCCACCACGGTGCACGTCCCCGTGATGTCCACGATCCAATTGGATATCTTCTCTATCAACTTTCGATGTTCTTTTATGCGCCTACCATGGTGATCACAGGTGGCGTGGATTCAAGGTCCCAGGCCAGAGAGGGAGCCTGAGAAAGGGATACCACATCAAATGGAGGTCAATGGATGAAATTAAATGTAATCGAGTGGAAATATGGGACAAAGTATTGAAGCATAAGCTTCCAAGTTAAGGAGGGGGGGCGCGGCAATTACCCACTCCCGACTCGGGGAGGTAGTGACGATAAATAACAATACAGGACTCTTAAGATGCCCTGTTATTGTAATGATTAATTAAAAATTACAGGGAATGTAACTGCAGTATTTTGGATTAGGAAACGTTAGACAGGAGAGGCCCTGCTGCCGCTTTGTTGACTCTAGATAACTTCTGCCTGATCACACGTCCCTGTGACGTCCACCATCCATTTGGATATCTTCTCTATCAACTTTCGATGTTCTTTTCTGAGCCTACCATGTTGATCACGGTTGTCGGCGAATCAGGTTTCCACGCTGGAGAGGGAGCGTGAGAAAGAGAGACCACATCCAAGGGAGATACAAGTATTAATTTTTTTTTGGATCGAGCGGAAATATGGGAAAAGTTATTGAGGCGCAAATGTGGGACAAATTACTGAAGCGCAAATGTGGGAAACATTAATGAGGCGCAAATGTGGGACAAATTAGTAAAGTGCAAATGTGGGACAAATTAGTAAAGTGCAAATGTGGGACAAATTATTGAAGCGCAAATGTGGGACAAATTAGTAAAGTGCAATTGTGGGACAAATTATTGAAGTGCAAATGTGGTACAACTTGTTAAAGTTTAAGCATTGAATGAAAGTAGGTGGCGTGAATCAATTAAAGAAGAATTTCTGAAATTTTATTCCCTGTCACCTATGCAGAGCAGGGGTTTATTCACGTCCAAAATTGTAAAATGTCAACCCAATAATGTAACAGAAAAATGACAGAAATGTATTAACCTGTAGAGCAGAGGTCTATGACAGAAAAAAATTGTTTATTGTCACCCGAAAATGTAAAAGAAAAATTATTGAAATTTATTAAGCTGTCAACTAGGTAAAGGAGGGGTATATTACACCCAAAAATTTGTGAATTTCACCCGAAAATGTAACAGACAAAGTAGTGAAATGACAAAATAAAATAAACTTTGTACAAATCAAAAAAAAATTGATTTATGAGGTGGAGTTCCATATGGAGTAGGAGTTTGAGGAGGCGGTGGACGTAGCGGTGTAGGTGGAAGCGGCGGTGGAAGAGGACGAGGTAGCCAACACTGGTTTTTGGTTTTAATTATTATATTTTTTTAATTTTATTAGGGTACACTCCAAAAGAGTGGGAAATATCCAAAATACAAGAATGAGGCAACGAAAAGCTGTCCTCTGTGGGAGGTGTATCATCTGTGTCCTCTGTATCCCTCCATCCACGCACCAGTGATGGCCATGAGCTGGTCTGGGTGCCACCCTGCTGTGAACATGGTTCCTTCTCCTCCATCTCCTCATCCTCCACCTCGTCATCCTCTGAAACTGTGCCCTGGCTGGACAATTGTGTACCTGGCGTTTGTGGGTGGAGGAACCCACCCTCGGAGCCACTTGTGAATGACTGGCCAGAAACCCTACGAAATGATCCGTCTTCCTCCTCCTCCTCCTGTGACACATCCTCTTCCATCATCGCCAGCAGCGTTTTTTCAAGGAGGCATAGAAGTGGGATAGTTACGCTGATAACAGCTTTATCGGCACTGGCCATGTTGGTGGAGTAGTCGAATAAGCGCAACAAGGAGCACAGGTCTCGCATGGAGGCCCAGTTATTGGTGGTGAAGTAGTGCTGTTACGCAGAGTGACTCTCCCGTGCGTGCTGCAGCTGAAACTCCACTATCGCCTGCTGCTGCTCGCACAGTCTGGCAAGCATGTGCAAGGTGGAGTTCCACCTTGTGGGCACGTCGCATATGAGGCGGTGAGTGGGAAGGCCGAAGCTACGCTGCAGCACTGACAGGCGAGCAGCAGCAGGGTGAGAACGCCGAAAGCGCACACAGACGGCCCATACTTTATGCAGCAGCTCTGACATATCGGTGTAATTTTTAAGGAATCTCTGCACCAAAAAATTCAGCACATGCGCCAGACAAGGGATGTGCATCAAACCGGCTAGTCCCAGAGCTGCTACGAGATTTCGCCCATTATCGCACACCACGAGGCCGGGCTTGAGGCTCACTGGCCCCAACCACTCATCGGTGTGTTGTTTAAGGCCAAACAGATAAGTTTTAAAACTGCCTGCTGTCGCTTACCCCTGGCTGTGCTGAAGTTGGTGGTGAAGGTCTGTCGCTGACCGGATGAGGAGCCGGCAGAGGATGAGGAAGCGGAGTAGGAGGAGGAAGCAACAGGAGGCAAACTGAAGCACCCTGCAATCCTCGGTGGTGGAAGGACATGCACCAAACTGCTATCCGCTTCAGGCCCAGCCGCCACTGCATTTACCCAGTGTGCTGTTATGGAGATATAACATCCCTGACCGTGCTTACTGGTCCACGTATCCGTAGTGAGGTGCACCTTGCCACAGATGGCATTGCGCAGTGCACACCTGATTTTGTCCCCCACTTGGTTGTGCAGGGAAGGGATGGCTCGCCTGGAAAAGTAGTGGCGGCTGGGCACGACGTACTGTGGGACAGACACCGCCATAAGGCCTTTAAAACTATCCGTCCCCACCAGACGGAATGACAGAATTTAAAAAACCAGTAATTTAAAAATGCTGGCATTCAGGGCTAGGGATTGCGGGTGGGTAGGGCGGTACTTCCTCTTCCTTTCTAGTGTTTGGGAGATGGAGAGCTGAACGCTTCCGTAGGACATTGTGGAGATGCTTGGTGACCCAGGTGGTGGTGTTGCTGGCAGATCCTCTGTTTGCGGGGTCTCAGGTGGCACTGTCACTCCAGAGGTGGATGAAGAGGCCGAGACTGCATCAGAAGAGGAAGCAGGAGGAGCCAGAGACCTTTCTTGGTTTTTGAGGTGTCTACTCCACTGCAGCTCGTGCTTTGCACTTAAATGCCTGGTCATGCAGGTTGTGCTCAGGTTAAGAAAGTTTATGCCTCGCTTCAGGCTCTGATTGCACAGCATGCAAACCACTCGTGTCTTGTCGTCAGCACATTGTCTGAAGAACTGCCACGCCAGGGAACTCCTTGGAGCTGGCTTTGGTGTGCTCGGTCCCTTGCTGTGGTGGGCAGTAGAAGGCGTACTGTCTAGGGGACGGCCGCTCCGCTTTTGCACCCTGCTCCCTCTTCTGCTGTGCTTGTGGCTCTGTGCGACCACCGCCTCTTCCTCCGAACTACATCGTCCTCCACATCATGACTTGCGGCTCAGACTGCTTGGCTGATTTGCAAGGGGGTGAGATGAAAGACTGACGGACATCGGCTGCAGGTTCCAACTCTGATCTTTCAGCAGGAGAATGGGTGGGAGACAATGGGAAGGAACTGGAGGCACTGTCAGAACCCCAATCTACTATCGCCTGTACTTGTTTAGGCCTCACCATTCGTAGAGTCGCATTAAGCCCGACCAAATACCGCTGCAGGTTCTGTCGCCTACTCGCACCTGAGGAAGGGGTTTCACTTGTGCGTGTAGCTGGCACAGATCGACCACGTCCTCTCCCTGCAACAGGAGCTCCACCAGCAGCACCACGACCTGGGCCACGTCCCTTATTTGACGCTCTGCTCATATTTCTTAAATTTAGGATCTTGCTTTAAATGAGTGTTTAATTAATAGCAGAATAGAACAACAGTATGTAAAGGGTGTATCTCACACACCCTGATCCAGACTAGGCCGCAATTAAAGTTTGTTGACCAAAATGGGTGTATCTCACACGCCCTGATCCAGACTAGGCCGCAATTAAAGTTTTTTGCCCAAAACGGGTGTTTGTTTAATAACTGAATATGACAGCAGTATATAACCCTTGAATTTCACACGTGCTGATGCTGCAAGGGAAGAAAGATTGTGTATTTTGCCCAAAAAAGAGTGTTTTATTAATAGAAGAATATGACCACAGTATATAAATGGTGTATCTCACACCAACTGATCCAGACTAGGCCGAAATTAAATTTGTTTGCCCAAAATGGCTGTATTTCAAATAACTGAATAGAACCACAGTATCTAAAGGGTGTATCTCACACGTACTGATCCTGACTAGGCCGCAATTTAAGTTTATTGCCCAAATAACGTTTAATAACTGAATATGACAGCAGTTTATAACCCCTGAATTTCACACGTGCTGATGCTTCAAGGGCTGTTAAATTGGGTATTTTTGTAAAAACGTGTGTTTTTAAAAATCCAGAAAATGGTTGCATTTCTAGCTTAAATTGCACACTGACTAATCCAGATGTTGGATATTGCCCCAAAAAATTTTTTGTTTACTAACTGAATATGAAAAGGTCTATATTACGCTTGAATTTCACACGTGCTGATGCAGCAAGGGCTGTAAAATAGTGGAATTTGCCAAAAAAAGGTGTTTTAAAAACCCAGAAAATGATGGCTCTATTTCTAGCTTAAATTGCACACTCACTAATCCAGATGTTGTATATTGCCCAAAAAGTGTGTTTTTTTTGTAACAGAATATGTATATATTAAACTTTAATTTCACACGTGCAGATCTGTAAAATAGTGGATTTTGCCAAAAAAGGGTGTTTTTAAAAACCCAGAAAATTATGGCTGTATTCCTAGCTTAAATTGCAAGCTGACTATTCCAGATGTTGGATATTGCCCAAAAAGTTTTTATTTGTTTTACTAAAAGAACATGAAAGCTGTATATAACCCTTTAATTTCACACGTGCTGATGCTGCATTAGTAGGCATGGCTGTGATGGCTTCTAAGGTCAGACAGTTAAACGCTTGTCAAAAAGCACTAAGAAATCGATGAACACCGAACCCGAACTCAAACTTTTACTGAAATGTTCGGGTCCGGGGTCCAAAAATCCTAAAGTTTGGTACGAACCCGAACTTTACAGTTCAGGTTTGCTAAACCCTATCGGCAACCTCATAGCGCCTACACATAGATGTATAACAGCAAATTGCAACAGAGGTAAACTGGCGAAAAGAGATGGGCAACCACTAGGCAGAAATGCATGGGGTGTAAAAAACTATTGTATAATAAGATCAGATCGCATATAGAAAGCACAGAAGGCTCATTCAAAGTATCAAACAATTTATAACTTGCAATACTAGCGGAATAATATATACAATAACCTGCCCTTGCAATAAAATCTATGTCGGCCCTACAAAAAGACAATCGAAGCAAAGAATAGGGGAGCACATATACAATATACAGAAAAAATTTGAAGGACATCCATTGTCACGGCACTACAAAGAAAGACATGGAGGGAAATTTATAGGTTCAAGCTTTTGTGGGGTAGAAATAGTGAGAAGGAACAAAAAAAGGGGGGCGGGGCGACTTCATTAAAGAAATGTTGAAAATAAAAACAAAATGGATATTTAATATGAACACCCTAATACCAAATGGTTTAAACACTGAAATAGAACTGTTTGCATTTGAGTAAAAATCATCCGGTCCAGGTACACTGCAGGGAACAACAGAGCGATGCACAAGGGGTTAATGTAACATCCTGAAGAATGTCACTAAACTTCTGTATCCCTGCTACAATAATGTCCGGTGCATATGTATATTTCCATCTTATGTAATCCCACTGTGCATTGCCATGATATGCCTGTTTCATAATATTTGCTGTAATCTCAATGTACGCCAGCAGGTGGCAGCAGTATGTAGTAGGTCATAGCTAGTTAAGTATCTAGACTGGAATAGTCCATTCCAGGCTAGCTCCCCCCTTTCTGAGGAGGAGTGGAATGTTCCTACATCCTACTTCAGGGGGAGGAAGGAAAGTTCTAGTGAGTGAGTAACCAGCCCCCCTGCTGGGGAAGGCTGTGTTAGTAGGAGCTCCCAGAAACAGGGATCCCAACCTAGGATCCAAGCCTCGGCTGAGGCCCAAGATCACCCTTCCCAGCCTGAGTCACCTATCTCAGCTGGTGGACAAAGAAAGCAGCCATCTACAGCACTATAGATCTCCAGGAAGACAACACCATACCCTGCGAGCAGTCCTGTAAGTACAGATCCAAAGACAAAGAGAAGCTAAATACCTCTTCAGCTAGTCAGACCCAAAGTAAGCAGACTACAGACAGAGCAGAAGATAGATACCTGCCAGATCTACTAGGCATATGTATAAGAAGCAGAATAGATATAAATTCCTGCCACATATTGCCAATACCTGCTGGGATCCAAGACTATTGCTGTAACCTGTATGGATCAAAGCTGCAAATCATTAAGTAAAGACAAGTTGGATCCTATTACCTGTTTGGATCTCAATTATTCCTGAAGTACTCCTACTGACCATACTCAATTTATTGCATGTGAGCCAGGATACAGGAGTCCAGCTGTACCAAGGTAGGAGACACCATTGACACTACCATATCTGCTACACAGAGACATTATCCCCCTCTGGCATTCCCCACCTGGTACGTGAGCTATCACATCTTTAAGGGCCCTTCTACAGTACCTGTGCAAGCTGCAATTGGCGTCACGAACTACTACACATATAAACTGACCCACTGCATAGCATCCCCACTGACCCAGTGTCCTGCTCATTGCATTAAGTACTAACAGCAAGAAGTGTAGCGCATAAATAGGAGCACTAGAAGGGCCTTGTAACACTCCCTGAGGAAGGACCGCGTCTGTCCGAAATGCATTGGTTACCTTCTTGGCAGCTGTAGCGACCCGTAGCTACAGAA
Source organism: Bufo bufo (assembly GCF_905171765.1). NCBI lineage: Eukaryota > Metazoa > Chordata > Amphibia > Anura > Bufonidae > Bufo > Bufo bufo. The sequence goes on along the minus strand of NC_053389.1, from coordinate 508,784,220 downwards.
GTGACGTCACTAGCTGCTTCGTGAGAGCGCGCACTGCAAAACTCCGATCTAATACCAGCATCACGCCACCGGCCGGGGCGTGTATTGTATGGTGGAGACTGTTAAGGACCCCGTACCTACCAAGTATAGAGTGCACCTCAACAAGACAGCGCTGTGACAAGGTAATCTTTACAAGACACTGTAGAGATATTGAGTGATTGTAACTACATAGGATTACCCACTTGTGTACACATTCTACAAACAGTTACCCCCTTTCTCGTCTGAGCATGGTACCAATAGTATATTGTAAGTGCCTTCATTGTATGCAGCAGTCTGTGCGGTCCTGCTGCAGTACCGCAGCCACATAGGTTCTGCAAATAACAGTGCGCTACTGTAGCAACAAATACAGATGAATTAACAAATGGACAGCAATGATATTTTGTCACTGCTCTGATTTTAAATTATTTCCAGTTCAGTCATTTTAAATAGGGGTAGCTGACTATAAGAAAACGTTCCAGATGTTCCATGCATCAGAATATTTGGAACTAGGCTACAGAAATGGTGTGTTCTTATCATCTTGACAAATTACAAATAAGGCTTTCTCACTTGTAGAGAGACAGCACAGCAGAGGATTACAAAACACTGCCACCTACTGATAAAAAAGACAGGAAGCATACTAAGGTAGGTGGCAATGTTAGATCATGCATTGCTCAGTTGTTTTTTATTATTATTATTTATTTTTTTATTTACCATAAGCCTTAACATTAAAATCTGCCTATTTTTTAGGCTCCCTCATACTACAAAATGTCTGTTACTTATAGAGCAAGGCTGGCCAACCTGCGGCTCTCCAGCTGTTGTAAAACTGCAATTCCCACCATGCCCTGCTGTAGGTTGATAGCTGTAAGCAGTCTGGGCATGCTGGGAGTTGTAGTTTTGCAACAGCTGGAGAGCCGCAGGTTGGCCATCCCTGCTATAGAGGCATGGACTCCACATGACCTCTGAAGACATTAATAACAGATCCTTTAAATCCTGTAAGTTGTGAGGTAGAGCCTCCATGCATCAGACTTGTTTTTTTTTTGCATTATTCTGCCGAAAGAAGCCACCGACATTAGAAAGTATAGTTGCCATATTTAGGAAAGAACTTGTTTGGGTAGGTGGTAGATGTCAATGTAACATCCACATGAATGTCAGGACCCAAGGTTTCCCAGGTCTCTGCTGGTCTCTCCTATTGCTTCTTATATTAACCACACTAGAAAGATTAAATACACCTTGGGACCTGCAGTTAAGGCCTTGTTCACACTTCAGTGTATGGTCAGTGATTTCCATCAGTGATTTGTGAGCCAAAATCAGGTGTGGGTCAAAACCACAGAACAGGTGCAGATCTTTCCCTTATACCTTATCTCCATGTAGGCTTCTCTTCTGGTTTTGGCTCACAAAACACTGATGCAAATCACTGACCAAACACTGAAGTGTGAACGAGGCCTAAACTTTATCTAGAAGTATGCCGTCTGGTTCTGTTATAAGCCACTTTTATCAATTTGTAATGCAGGTGTAATAGCACTACAGGTCACAAGCAGACAATGCTCAGCTTTCTAGGCGTGATGGGTTAGGAGAAGGTAATGATGATCTAATAGCCTGTTTCTGATTAGGAAGCACTCTACTTTTACTGAAGTGTGGAAACAAAGCCTGGTATATTATGCTATGAGATATGTAGGGTATCACTTGGTAGCATATTTATGATTTTTTAGCTAGGTCTCTTCCATCTACATTGAACAATGTATTATTATATAAGACGACAAAATAACTTTTCATAGTAAAGTAAATCATAAAAATAGAATTTTACTTAATATTACCCAAGAATAAGAAAACAAATATGTTGTCTGATCACACAGACAAGAAACCCATGAGGAATAACTGCGATCCATGAGGTGTGTTTATAGAGATACTCTATTTTTTGAATTGCACTTTGAGTTTGATAAAGAAATTGCTGAACATAACAATGCTACAATGCTTCAAAATAAATCCATACCTATAACAGCATACAATTATACTGGACCATCACTTCATACCACACATATAAATGAACAAAGACAGCTATTAGCATCTTTAACTTCAAGTACACAGCTATTTATACTTTTTTATAACATCCCAAGCCTGGGTGCACATGTCAAGGTCATGGATGATGCAGTCATATTCAGAATATATTATATCATGTGATTTCTGCAGTATATCTGCACTCAAATACATTGCCAAGGACAGGCTTCAGTCTGCTTTTGCTTCCTCTATTATTATCATCATGAAAAGTTGGTGAATGGGGTAATAAAAGGTAACAGCACTGAGAAATAACATAAGGGACATAATAAAACTGTTGAACACCAATGCAGCCTTACACTGTATGGTAGAGGAGCATACAATATGGAAAATATGGCACAAGGCTCAGTGTGAAAACAGTGCACATTTATTAAAAATGTCAACTCAACACATAAGCAATGGGAATAGTGAATATATGCAATAGCACAAAACATACTTCAACAGTGATCAGATAAACAAAAAGATTAAAGAGCTTTATGTCAATTGTCACAATCCCTACTCAATAGGTCACGTCACTGGGGTTCATTATACTAGTGAGCTCATCAAGTTGCCACAGAAATTCCCACCCACCTATTCTAGATGACGGAATTATGCTAACTTACTCCCCTAGATTCTAACACACCAATATTTTCTATCACAATAGCTGCCACCACCTTTACTATAAGGCAATAGGGGCCTATACTCAGATATTCTCTCAACCCAAATTTAACACAGTAACACAGGTTATTGATATGGGACCTAAAATCCTCTGAAACACTACTGGTAACGTTATTCCCTCCGAAAGAGCAAGTTCTATTAGACCACAAGGAAGGGACTTATCAATTTTTACATTTAATACACAATAGTGCAGTGCAATACAAAAGAAAGTGTCAGATAAAAGAAAAAAAATATATATACAATAACAATGCAGTAAAACAGATAAAATAAAAGGGGTAAAATACAGAATATTGGCTTACTGAGATGCAGCAGTTATATTCCGGCTGTGGGGACAGCTGAAGATATGGGCAGTCACTCCAAATGATGTGGATCCCAAAATGGCTGACAAATGGCTGAGGGGCGATAAACACCCATTTTTATCCCCCCTCCGCCGAGGGGTGGGCTGTGAGGGAACCTCCCTCCTTTCGGTCTGGCCTTCTGGGACGTCTGATATTATTCAGGTTTCTGCCCCACCTTCCCAGAAGACTGACTGAGGTGGCAATATGAATCACGGCGATTCCTCGCTGTATGACAGGGACTGCGGGTACAGGTATGATCCCATAATCTGAGTCGCTTTGTCCCGGTCATACAGACACCAAATGTGATTGAGTTATGAATTCCAGAAGGCCAGATCCTAAATACAGAGAAATGCCTCCTGTCCAGTATGGCGAGCATAGACTCTGCCTGAAGCCCATGTCAGGCTGAACACAATTATTAGGGTTCTGAGGCTGTGGGTGCCATTAGGTCAGAGTTATGGCTTCTGATATTATTTCATTAATCTACTGAATGGGTTAGACCACCCACTGGTCTAGCAGCCAACATGTCTAGGGTGGCTGTGCATTTTAAGTATCCCCCTCCCAGGTCTTCATTAGGATGCCCAAATGGTTTGCAATTAGCAGGCCTGTGCTAAATGGGGGCTTCCTCTGAGAATGTGGAGGGTCTCATCTAGTCTTCAGGCGGGCTGGCATCTAAAGGACCCATTTTCATTTGCTTAAAGGAAACCTGTCACCTCTACTATGCTACCCTCACTGAGCGTTACTAAATGCTCATTGTGTTACCCTAAACATATAAATTACACTTTTAATTTCATTTGCACACAAATTCAATAAGTATTATGCATTTTTGTACTTCCCGGATTTTATGGAAATGAACATAAAAGAGTCATATCTTACTTGTGTGACCAGAGAAGAGTCATATTTTCAAGCTCTGACTCATCTCAGGTTAATTTGCATATGTATCAAATCATTTTTTTTACACAATAAAAGCACACAGAGCTATGGGGACTGGGTATTGCGGATGTACTAGCGGACATCTAGCAACCCATGTCCTCAGCTCTATACCCAAAATCCAGGTGACAGGTTCCCTTTAATAAGTGACGAGCGAGCACCAAAGTGTTTGGGTGTTCGGTCCGAACACATCGCGATATACGTGCGCTCGACCGAGCACCCGAGTATAATGGAAGTCAATGGGAGGCGATCAGGCACCCCCTGCTCGGATGAGGGTAGGGTGCCTGGTTCATAGGAAAAGGTCTGAAAGTGATGGAAACACCTCTGAAATCGATCAGGAACAGCAGGGGGACCATGTCTGGATACATCTTGGACACCAATGTCGCTGCTGGGAACCATGTTGTCCGAGTTGTACGCCACTTTTACAGACTGACAATAAAAAATGCCCAGAACCCCGCCCCCACAAAAAAAAATCCTTTTAGAGGAAAAATTGTTAGGAAACATACTTTCCTGTAGATTCAATTGTATATACAGTGTAAATGCTGCCAAAAATTACAAGGAAAAAGAAATACAGCCTCTATATCACATAAAGGAGGGCCTCATTCACATGGTGCTACAATTGTTCAGGTAGTGGGACTCCTACACTCATACAGCCTTTGCACTAAGTAGAAGGCCTGCCAAAAATTACAAGGAACAGGCACTCCAATGCACCTTTTATTACACATAAAGGAGGGCATCATACACACCCTTTAAAAATTATTAATAATAGCCTACTGCTTACCCTCAAAAATCATTAGGAGCAAGGGCCTGCTGGTTACCCTCTAAAACATTAAGGGTGAGGGCCTGCTGCTCAGCTGACCCTCTTAAACATTATAATTGAGGGCCTGCTGGTGAGCTGACCCTGGAAAACATTGGAGGTGAGGGCCTGAAGGTGAGCAAACCCCATAAAACATTGTAGTGAGGGCCTACAGGTGAGCAGACCGTATGAAACATTGGAGGTGAGGGCCTACAGCTGAGCAGACCATATGAAACATTGGAGGTGAAGGCCTACAGGTGAGCGAACCCCATAAAACATTGTAGTCAGGGCCTACAGCTGAGCAGACAGTATGAAACATTGGAGGTGAGGGCCTGAAGGTGAGCAAACCCCATAAAACATTGTAGTGAGAGCCTACAGGTAAGCAGACCGTATGAAACATTGGTGGTGAGGGCCTACAGGTAAGCAGACAGTATGAAACATTGTAGTGAGGGCCTACAGCTGAGAAGACCATATGAAACATTGGAGGTGAGGGCCTACAGGTGAGCGAACCACATAAAACATTGCAGTGAGGTCCTTATGGTGAGCAAACCCCATAAAACATTGTAGTGAGGGCCTACAGCTGAGCAGACCATATGAAACATTGGAGGTGAGGGCTTACAGCTGAGCAGACGTATGAAACATTGGAGGTGAGGGCCTACAGGTGAGCGAACCCCATAAAACATTGAAGTGAGGGCCTTATGGTCAGCAAACCCCATAAAACATTGTAGTGAGGGCCTACAGCTGAGCAGACCGTATGAAACATTGGACGTGAGGTTCTTGAAGGTGAGCGAATCCCACAAAACATGTAGGTTGAGTGGAGAGAGCAACAGCTCTTATACCCTGCCAAAGCTCTGCAGCGGTGTGCTGTTTGTCCCCTAAGCAGATCAGCTTCAGCACGGCCTGTTGACGCTTATCCACAGCAGTTTTACACTGCTTCCAGCTAGCGACTGATGGCTGATGGCTGCTGGAGGTGGAAGTGGAGGAGGATGAGGCGGAAGAGGAGGAGAAGTGGGGGTTTGAGCCAATAACATAGCTGCTTGTGGAGACCCTGATGGACATAGGGCCCGCAATCCTGGGCGTGGGTAGCACCTGTGCCATCCCAGGGTACGACTCACTCCCGACCTTCAGCACATTCACCCAGTGTGCGGTCAGGGAAATGTAGCGTCCCTGGCCACCAGCACTTGTCCATGTGTCCGTGGTTAAGTGGGCCTTCCCAGTAACTGCGTTGGTCAGACTAGATGGGTCAAATGGTTCTTATCTGCCAACACATTCTATGTTTCTATGGTCAGGGCACGGGGGATGTTCTGGGACACATGCTGGTGTAAGGCGGGCACGGCACACCGTGAAAAATAGTGGCGGCTGGGGACTGCATACCGAGGGACCGCAGCCAACGTCAGGCTGCGGAAGGCCTCAGTGTCCACAAGCCTATATGGCAACATTTCAAGGGCCAGTAATTTTGAAAGTTGGCAATTAATTGCTATGGCCTGTGGGTGGGTGGGTATTTGTGTTTACGTTCAAATGACTGTATGGACATTTGGACGCTGCACTGGGACAGGGAAGTGGATGTTGTTGCTGCTGGTTCATTCGAAGGTCCAGGTGCAGGGCGAGAGGCATCCGGGCCTGCGTCTTGGATAGGGGATTGGACAGCACATAACACAGGGGAAGAGGAGGCAGTGGTGTGACCCGCAGACCCAGATTGTGGACCCATGCGTTCGGCCCACTTAGTAGGGTGCTTGGATGCCATGTGGCGGATCATGCTGGTGAGGTTGCTAGTGTTCATGCCTCGGCTCATTTTGGTACCGCACAGGTTGCAAACTACCACTCTTTTGTCCTCTGCACTTTCCTCAAAAAAGCGCCATGCTGCGGAACACCTACCCCTTGCTAAGGTTGATTTACGCGTAGGGGTGATCGGTGTAATGGTTGCGGGCCTGTTTTGTGTGGGCCGACTTCTCCCTTTTGCAACACCACTGCCTCTTCCAGGCTGTTGCGGTGCTGCGGATCCCTCCCCCTCTGTACTGCTGTCCTCGCTTGGCTTTTCACCTTCCCATGTTGGGTCAATGACCTCATCGTCCAACACCTCCTCTTCCACTTCCTCACTCTGATCTGCCTTGACCTAACCACAACCTCAGTGATTGACAACTGTGTCTCATCGTCATCCACCTCGTGAACTAATGATTGACGTTTACCACCGTCATCTTCTTGAGACTATGAATGCTCAAGAGGTTGGGAATCAGGGCACAATATCTCAGGTCCCTCTTCAAGCATGCTGGCCGCGAGGGCCAAATCTAATAGTGGAGCTGAAAAGAGTTCCTGGGAATATCCGAGTCACTTGTTTGGCAGGCCTCTCCATGGTGGGAAGAAGGATGATCTGAGCGAGGAGTTGGCTGACCAGGCTCTTGGCTACAGAGACTGGACTTGGTGGAAGAGAGAGTGGTGTTTAGCCGACTGGAAGCATTATCGTCAGCAAGCCAACTGACCAACTGTTCGCACTGGTCTGACTTGGACAGTGTTGTCGTGCGCCGCCTAGCTAAGTTGGACATGAAGCTGGGTACGGTTTTATAACTTTTTTTTTTTGGGTGTACTGGCAGCAGGCACAGTTTTATTGCACCCAGTGCCACGACCTCTGCCTGAACCATCAGCATAACGCCCACTTCCCCGTCCCTTAGTTCTGGCCCTATTTTTTACTGGTTGTGACGCTGTTTTTTTTACTGTCCACAAAAGACAGTTTTAAGATACAGGGCAGTATATGACACAGAACAGCACAGATTTTGGACAGTTTTTTAGCCACAGATTATTGTAATCTGCAGTATAGACACTGTTTTATGATGTTGTTTATATTTATGACTATATTATTCCCAATATATGGGCCTGAAGCGCACAGATGGTACAGAAATGCAATGCACTGCGATTAACGTTTTAAAGGGTTTCTGTCACCCTGCAAAACTCATATTTTTTTTTTTGGATAGTTAGATTCCTCATAGTGCGATATAGGAGAATATAATGCTCTTACTTACTTTCATGCGCCCGATTCTTTATAAAAGGAACTTTTATAATATGTAAATGAGGGCTCTACCAGCAAGTAGGGCGTCTACTTGCTGGTAGCTGCTGCAGAAATCCACCCCCTCGCCGTGTTGATTGACAGGGCCAGCCGTGATCTCCTCCTCCGGCCGGCCCTGTCAGTAATTCAAAAATCGCGCGCCTCGCGTCATTCGGCGCAGGCGCTCTGAGATGAGGAGGCTCGTCTCCTCAGCACTCCCTCAGTGCGCCTGCGCCGATGACGTCTTCTCTTTCGGTGATGTCATCGGCGCAGGCGCACTGAGGGAGTGCTGAGGATACGAGCCTCCTCATCTCAGAGCGCCTGCGCCGAATGACGCGAGGCGCGCGATTTTTGAATTACTGACAGGGCCAGCCGGAGGAGGAGATCACGGCTGGCCCTGTCAATCAACACGGCGAGGGGGCGGATTTCTCCAGCAGCTACCAGCAAGTAGACGCCCTACTTGCTGGTAGAGCCCTCATTTACATATTATAAAAGTTCGTTTTATAAAGAATCGGCCGCATGAAAGTAAGTAAGAGCATTATATTCTCCTATATCGCACTATGAGGAATCTAACTATCCAAAAAAAAAAAAAAGAGTTTTGCAGGGTGACAGAAACCCTTTAAAACACAGACAAGAAAACTGTGTGCAGATTTAGTGAAATGTGTATATATACTGATTTTCAATTTCTTCCAATATGTGGGATTGAAGCACTCAGACAGTATAGAAATGCAATACGCTGCAATAAACGGTTTCTAGCGCAGACAAGAAAACTGTGTGCAGATTCAGTGAAATTTGTATATATATTGATTTTCACTTTTTTTCCAATATATGGGATTGAATCACTCAGATGGTATAGAAATGCAATGCGCTGCGATAAACTGTTTCTACCACAGACAACAAAACTGTGTGCAGATTCAGTGAAATTTGTATATATATTGATTTTCACTTTTTTTCCAATATATGGGATTGAATCACTCAGATGGTATAGAAATGCAATGCGCTGCGATAAACTGTTTCTACCACAGACAACAAAACTGTGTGCAGATTCAGTGAAATTTGTATATATATTGATTTTCACTATATCCCAATATATGGCCCCGAAGTGCACAGACGGTATTCTAATGCAGAGCACTGAGATTAATGGGTTAAACAGCTGACAGCAAAAATGTGGTCAGATTCTGGGACAAAAAAATATAGTTTTGTAAAAAAAAAAAAAAAGTGCACCCCTTAACAAAACCAGACAAGAAACAGTAAAGAAATTATATGATGAGATCCTACAATTATAACTCGCACATAAATCGTCTAATTCCAGAGACACCCTCCGAACATTAATGTCTAAACGGCAACAACTAAAAGACATACTAAACGCACAATCAGCGAAATATTACATGTCATGGAAAAATAGAATTTTAATACATGGAGACAAAGTGTCTAAATTAATGATGTCCCTCATTAAAAAACGGAAAGCACACACATATATACTCTCAGACGTCAAAGGCATATCCGACGCATTCTGTCACTACTGCAAAGTACTATACCAAATAAGGGCACAAGACACAAAAGACCCAACAGCCAAGAGAAAGGAGGATATCAAAGATTTTCTCTTGTCTCTGAACATCCCAACATTGACGGAGGAACAACAAAGATAGATCAACAGATCTTTTACGCTACGGGAGGTCCAGTCCATACTGTCAAAGAGCCCCACGAGAAAGAGCCCGGGCCCTGATGGCCTCTCTATCTCATACTACAAATCCTTACGAGAAACTATGCTACCCCTCCTCCTGCGCTTCTGTCACGACGCGCTGGGCGGCTCGACATTACCGCGACAAACTCTTGAAGCACATATTTCCCTCGTACACAAAGAAGGGAAAGACCCAGAACAATGTAGTAATTACAGACCAATATCCCTTTTAAATAATGACCTAGAAGTCTATGCCAGCCTCCTTGTGCAGTGCTTGAGCACATTATTGCTGAACCTAGTCTCCCCTGATCAAGTCGGCTTCGTAAAGGGTAGAGAGGGTAAGGATAATTCCATAAGACTTCTGCATCTTATGCAGCACGTTAACACATCCCGCTTCCCACTAAACCTTCTCAGCACAGACGCGGAAACAGCTTTTGACAGGGTGGACTGGAGCTTCATGACTGAAACAATAAGCTAATTCCAAATCCCTGACCCCTTTGTCAGAGCTATCTCTCAATTATACTCCCACCCATATGCTCGAATTCAAGTTAATGGACTGCTATCAGAACCATTCAACATACTAAGGCTACTTTCACACCTGCGTTAAGTGCGGATCCGTCTGGTATCTGCACAGACGGATCCGCACCTATAATGCAAACGCTTGTATACGTTCAGAATGGACCCATTTGCATTACCATGAACAAAAAAAAAGAATATTTTTTTTTGTTCATGGTAATGCAAACAGATCCGTTTTTACTTACACTGAAAGTCAATGGAAGGCGGATCCGTTTTCAATTGCACCATATTGTGTCAGTGAAAACGGATCCGTCCCCATTGACTTACATTATAAGTCAGGACAGATCCATTTGGCTCCGCATCGTCAGGCGGCCATCAAAACGCTGCAAGCAGCGTTTTGGTGTCTGCCTCCAGAGCGGAATGGAGGCTGAATGGAGGCAAACTGATGCATTCTGAATGGATCCTTATCCATTCAGAATGCATTGGGGCTAAACTGATCCTTTTGGGCCGCTTGTGAGAGCCCTGAACGGATCTGACAAGCGGACCCAGAAACGCCAGTGTGAAAGTAGCCTTAATGGCACTCGCCAAGGATGCCCTTTGTCCCCCTCACTATTTATTCTAGTGATGTAGACTCTGATTCAAAGTGTAAGGCAACATCCTGCCATAACAGGGTACAGAGTCAACTCAGTAGACCATAAAGCTGCAGCCTTTGCCGACGACCTCCTTCTAATACTCACAGATCCCAAAAAGGAATTACCAGCGGTTCTAGACATATTCGCCAGATTCGGCTCCCTCTCTAACTTCAAAATAAACCTTGAAAAATCAGAGGCCCTAGATATGAATAAAATATCTCCCAAAAACTAAAGAACACTCTGGAAAACCAATTCCCATTTAAATGGCCAAAAAGTCATTTAACATATCTAGGGATTAAGCTCAACTATCTAGCACTAATACAAAAATCCCTACAAGAGATAGAAACCTGGTCAGCTCCGTTCATATCATGGATAGGAAGGAAAAAAAAAACAATTAAAAGGGATTCTGTCACCTCATTTTAGGTTATAGAGATGCGGACATGCACGGCTAGATCGCAGCTAGCATGTCCGCAATATACCTGTCCCATAAAGCGGTGTCCTTTTATTGTGTTTAAAAAATGATTTTAGAGATATGTAAATGAGCCTGGTAAGGTGCCCAAGGGGCTGTACTAACCTTCTTGGTGCCCAGCACCGCCCGCGTCCTCGGAATCTCCTCCTTTCTTCACAGTTAGATTGCCGTAATCTCTCGATTCGCGAGCTCGCGCATGCGCAGTTCCTTCCCTGAGGCTGATGCCACAACAGCGTCCTGTTAATCCAGACCGACTACAAACGATAGACATATCTCTAGAAAAGATATTGGAAAATGGATCAGTAAAATCTCTTGCAGACATAAACAATCTAATAAGTGGAAAACCACAAAAAACCACAAAAAAATCCTGGAGTACAATAAACTCAAAATAGCACTACACTCATATTTATCATATGTAACACCAGACAGACAGCTAACACAACTAGAAACATTGATAGCACAACATAACACACCCATCAAGGTCCTATCAAAGCTATATAACCTTATCCTCACTAGATCTGTACCAATAAAACAGGCTTATTTAGGACTTTGGGAAAGGGACTTGGGGATTACCCTAACACCCAATGCAATCTCAGACATCTATAAATACTCCCATGGACCATCCTCCTGTCTAAAAATACAAGAAAACTCATACAAAGTACTATTCTGCTGGTATATAAAACCGGTTAAAACTAACATTTGGTATCCCTCAATCCCTGACACTTGCTGGAAGTGTAGCACAGAAAGGGGGACATATTTGCACATCTGGTGGTCATGCTCGATATTGGTACCATTCTGGAAATCTGTCCTAGAAGCTACCAAAAAAATATGCTCTTTGAAAACAATACCTACACCCACCTTAATATTCTTAGGATAGCACAATGAGGGACAAAATATGCAACGCAAGTACCTTCTTTCATTGCTACTAGCAGCCGCAAAACTACTAATTCCCCCACTGTGGAGAACGTCAACTTGCCCCACACTACCACAGTGGCTAAATAAAGTAAATCAAATATACAGAATCAAAGAGATTGCCGCGTTTATGCAACACACCCATAGTAAATTTGTGACACTCTGGACTCCATGGATCACCTACCACAACTCATCCACTTTCCTTGACCACATCTCGGAAGAAACTCACATTCAAACTAAAAATAGAGATTAATGAGACGAACCTCTCCAACTCAGATGCCACTGCTGCCACATACATCACCATGTGTACTAAAAGCTGATCTCGGGTTTGGAGAACCCTCCCCCCCCCCACCTTTTCACCACACATGTTTCACACAGTTAACAAATAGTTATTATGCAAGCTTTTCAACTAGTTCTTTATTGTATACTAGGCAATGTATTACTGTACATGCTATTCTACAGTATATGCAGGGCCTTCTTTAATATTGATAGGACTCTGGGCTAGAATTTACTTGGGCCCCCTGGATCCCACCTTCCCACACCCTACCATGCAATGCGCTGAGGCGCGAAATGGCCATCACCACGATCCCTGTTGCCTGCACTATGCCAAGTCCGCTCCATGTCTGCAACAATACTGTTTGATGTCTGCAATAATGATGTCTGAATAAAGAAGCTACTTTTTTGGCGAGTGACGCCCTCATTTGTTTTCTCCTTTGTGACATAAGTTGTTGTGATTTGGCGGCAGAGCACCATCTGTAGTGAGGAAAACTCGGTATTGGAGGTTTTTTATGTCTTGGGAGAAAGTTTTGGGCAGTGCCACCTCGTTGTGTTCTTTAGAAAATTAGACTTTCTGAATTCAGACATTAGTGGAAAAAAAAACTACTTAACTACCTCTAACTACTTCTTCTGCTCCGTACTTGCGGGCTGCCCAGGCGTGAGTTCGTTGCGCAATCCCGTCGGCGCGTGCTCCCGCGAGACCCGCCGCGGGAGTTCACAGTTCTCGCTGGATTGCGCAACAAACTCACACCAGGATAGCCTGCAAGTACGGAGCGGAAGAAGTAGTTAGAGGTAGTTAAGTAGGTTTTCTGACAATGAGCGCAGCCGCACTTAACATATAGGGAAGGCCTGCCGCCGCACTTAAAAAAGTGCTTGTGGGGCTGCGGGCCCTCCCCCCACTGTGCGACCGGCGGGGCTCAAAAGGCAGCAGGCTTGGGTGCCCCAGGAGCAACTGGGCCCGGGGCAGCTGCCCCTTTTGCCCCACGTTAAAGACGGCCCTGTCTATATGTTTTACTTACACAAGCCATTTGTATTCTTGTAGTTTTACCAATTCACAATCCTGTTGACCAATAAACAAGTTAGACTACAGGAAACAGTCCTCTTATTTGGAAGACAGGAATAGTTTATACTGAATGTCAGACTGCACGCTGTCTGAACATGTATGAAGACAGAACAGTAAAACCAGTCACCAGCGATAGTGGATCTGACTATACGGAGCCGCCATCACACATGCGGTCCTGCGTATAAGATTGCAGCAGCTGCAATACAGTCACAAGAAGTGAGAGTGCAGTCCCCAGCAAGTGCAATACAATCCAGACCACGCCGAAGTCCGTTACAACATAGACTGCACAGAGACATTAGGCAGCCAGCAAAAGGCACACAATGTCCGCTAGGCAGGCATCATCATACAGGACCAGGTCACAAGCAAGCTGCTCTAGCAAGTCCTCAATAAGAGAAAAGGCTGCTCTCGCCTGTGCAGAAGCTGTGGCTACAAAAGTAAGGTCTTCCTTTGCTGCACAAGAGATGCAACTAAAGCTAAGGCAAGCAGATCAAGAGACAGGAAGAGCATGCGTATAAGCGTCAATGGAAAAGGAGAGAGTACTCCTGCAAGTGTCATGGAAAAACTTGCCACAGAGAAAGAAACAGCAGCCACAATAGCCAAAGCAGAGTACCTGGAAGCCTTGGAATTCCCCAAATCCGAGAAACACAGCCAAGTACCTGGGCCAGACCTAGATGATCCAACACACCGTGTCTCAGAATACGTCCATCAGCATCCCAAGACAGATGACAACTATGATCCAGTATATTAACCAGCTTATACAGTGCCAAAGATCTTACTTTGAACCACAGCACTTCCAGCAGGACAGTATGCGACAACACGATGCTGACCACAACTTCCGCCCTACAGAACAGAAGCTACAACCTTCACTTCGACTTAAAGGGACACCCTTCTCTTCAGAACGGTATTATACAGACTTCCCTAAGCCAGAAACCCCTAAAAGGTATGGTAATACACCACACATGCAGCATAACAACAACACACCGGGTAGTATTGGCGCTAACCAGGCCGCCATGGACTTCGCTAAGTTCTTTGCTAAACGGGAGCTGGTTACCAAAGGACTTATAAAGTTCACCGATTGCCCCGAGAACTACAGGGCATGGCAAGCCTCCTTCCAGAACGAAATAAGAGACTTAGATCTTTCCTATAGTGAGGAGTTAGATCTCTTGGTAAAGTGGCTTGGAAGCGAGTCTGCTGAACACGTCAAAAGAATCAGAGACATTAACATAAACTATCCGGGAAAAGGACTAAAGATGTTGTGGGAAAGACTTGATGAGTGTTATGGGTCAATAGAAGCTATAGAAAATGCTTTACTTAAGAGAATTGATAATTTTCCCAGAATAGTGGGTAGGAGTTGTCAGAAGCTCCGGGAGCTCAGCGACTTGTTAATAGAGGTACAGGTTGCTCAAGCAGAAGGAGATATGCCAGGGCTAGCATTCCTGGCCACCGCCAGAGGTGTCAACCCGATTGTCCCAAAACTCCCTTATAATCTACAAGAGAAGTGGATCACGCATGGTTACCATTATAAACGGTTTCATAATGTACCATTCCCCCCTTTCTGATTTTACATTGTCATGTCCCACTACCCCTGCTGTCAAACCTGATGAAACACCAGTAGCAGTCCACAAAACTAATGTTTCCTTAACAGGTTCTCCTTATAGGCCATTTAAGTCTTCTCAAGAAGAGAACAAACTCAAAGATCTTACCAAAGAATAGTGATGGACGCGGCGGGCCCTATTCACTTTAGGTAGGCGAACCTGAAAAACTTTCAGGCTTCAGGTCATATTTGCAGCCACCAAAAACTTACTAGAAGTGCACAAATAGTTCCACAACATGGACAGTGACATACTAGAGGGGGATCAATGGCAAAAATTCCCACAAAAATTATGTATTTTAATCAGGGGCCATTTTTTATGCGTCTTAAAGGGAAACTCTCAAAAATGTGCCCTGCTGGAGCCTAGAAAAAAATTATTTTAGGCCGCGGGAGTATAGGCCCCAAAATTAGGCATTCACCTGACAGAAAAGAATAAGTGATTATGTGGCTGGAGCTATATTAAACGGTCAGTGAATAGCAATTTTACTGTAGGCCAGTGGAGTACAGGCCCGAAAAATTATGCATTCACCTGACAGAAAAGAACAAGTGATTATGTGGCTGGAGGTATATTAGGCGGTCAGTGGATAACAATTTTACTGCAGGCCAGTGAGTACAGGGCCCAAACATTAGGCATTCACCGGATAGAAAAGGCCTTTTATGCCGCTGTTTATACATAAGGCAAGGACCATTCTTTGTTCTGGGTGGTGGCGGATATGTGTGGGCTGTGTAGGGATTTGCTCTGGTAGGCAGGGTAAGCGGACGCAATACAGAAGCAAGACCACGGTTTAAAAACAAAAGTCCAGTGTTTATTCACACAAAAAGGCAGAAAAGAAGAAACAAATGCATCACAGGGCCCTGGTGTTAATTTCAGACAGCAAGAGTCCCCAGAATAACACAAATCACCTGGCAGTCCACAGGGCTTTAGGGAGCCTAACTCCCAGCAGATGGCTCTCAAACATAGAGTTTCCACAGCTCCACTTTCAAATACAGGGTAATCCACCCCCAGCTGAGCTGCTGGCTGGGTTTTTAAACCCCAGCCCAAAACCTGGCCTGGACGTGGGGAACAGCCACCCACCCTGCTCTTTGGCTGCTCCCAATAAGAACCAGCCCGGATTGGCTTTACAGCCACACTAAGTAGAACAGTGTCAGCAAGCACTAGCTGCCGCTGACACAGAAAATTACCGCCAGGAACCTCAGTGACACGCACCTTCCGTCAATGACGGACCCTTGCGCCTTCCTACATACCTCCCCCTTTGTTCAACCCTAAGGGGGTGAACACATGCCAGACAGTGTACTTGGGACAGGGCATCCGCATTTCCCTGTAACCGGCCTGCCCTGTGTTCTACAATAAACTTAAAGTTTTGAAGAGACAAGAACCACCTGGTGACCCGAGCATTCCTCTCTTTGGCCTGGCTCATCCACTTAAGAGGGGAGTGGTCGGTCACCAGACGAAACTTTCTCCCCAACAGATAATAGCAGAGAGACTCGAGTGCTCATTTGATGGCCAGGCACTCTCTCTCCACTATACTGTACCTAGTCTCGGCTGGGGTAAGCTTTCGTCTCAAGAAAACAACAGGATGTTCCTCTTCCATTGATGTCCTGAGAGAGTACAGCTCCGAGGCCTACTTCAGAGGTATCGGTCTGTACCACAAACTCCCTCTTAAAGTCAGGCATCACCAACACCGGGGACCCACACAGGGCAGACTTCAAAGCGGAGAAAGCCTTTTCTGCATGCTCATTCCACTGAACCATCACTGACTTGTGTCCCTTCAAAAGGCCTGTCAGTGATGCGGCGACTGTAGGACAAACCTCATATAGTACCCCACCATACCCAGGAACGACTTTACTTGCCGAGTAGTGATAGGTCGGGGCCAATTCCTAATTGTCTCAATTTTTTTCACCTGAGGTTTGATAATTTAACGCCCAATTACATATCCGAGGTACTTGGCCTCTTGTAACCCTATTGCGCACTTTTCTGGATTAGCAGTTAAACCAGCCTTCCTAATGGAGTACGCTACAGCCTGTACTTTAGGTAGGTGACTTTCCCAGTCGGTGCTGTGGATAGCAATATCGTCCAGGTACGCCGAAGCGTACTGACGATGTGGATGGAGTACAATGTCCATTAGCCTTTGAAACGTGGTGGGAGCGCCATGTAGACCAAAGGGTAATACCTTGTACTGATACAGCCCCTCTGGCGTGATGAAATCAGTTTTTTCCGTGGCAGCCTCCGTCAAGGGTACCTGCCAGTACCCTTTAGTGAGGTCCAACACAGAAAAATACCGGGCTTGGCCCAACCTCTCAATAAGCTCATCCACTTGGGGCATGGGATACGCGTAAAACTTGGACACCTCTTTCAATTTGCGGAAGTCGTTATAGAACCGCAATGTCCCGTGTGGCTTGGGTATCAAGACTATCGGACTGGCTCATTCACATTTTGACGCCTTGATGACACCTAGCTGGAGCATTAGCTGCACTTCCTCCGCAAAGGCTTGTCGCCGAGCCTCGGGTACCCGGTATGGTTTTAACCAGACTTTTGCCTGAGGCTCAGTGATAATGTCATGTCGGACTATGGAAGTGCATCCAGGAAGGTCCGAAAACACATTCGGCTTCCTGAGCCTGTTTATAGGAGAGGCTGTCAGCAATTTTCACTGTGGCAGCCGCTTCCCTTGCTTCAGACAGAGGGGCTGAAACCGCCTCCCCTACGAACCCTGGTCATGGGCTGTCTTCCGTACAGGTTTCCCTATCTTTCCAGGGTTTGAGCAGATTCATATGGTACACCTGCTCCGGCTTTCGGCTCCCTGGTTGGTGTACCTTGTAATCTACCTCGTAGGGCCCCTGCCACCTAGCTAGGAACTTACTGTCTACGGTTGGTACCAGAACCAATACCCGATCACCCAGGTTAAAGGTCCGGACCCAAGCATGCCGATTATAGATCCTACTCTGGGCTTGCTGCGCTGCCTCCATATGCTCTCTAACCAGAGGTAAAACTGTTTCCATCTGTCCTTGAATCTGAGTGACTTACTCAACAACACTTCTGTGCGGTGTGGGTTGTTGTTCCCATGCCTCTTTGGCCACGTCCAACAGACCGCGAGGGTGTCTGCCATATAGCAGTTCGAAGGGTGAGAACCCAGTAGAGGCCTGGGGCACTTCTCGCACTGCGAACATGAGATAGGGCAGAAGAAGGTCCCAGTCCCTCTCATCCTTAGAGACCACTCATTTTAGCATATTTCTAAATGTTTGATGAAATCTCTCTACCAGGCTTTCTGTTTGCGGATGATACACGGACGTCCGTAGCTGTTTTATGTGGAGCAACTTACAGAGTTCCCTCATGACCTTGGACATAAATGGGGTCCCTTGGTCAGTCAGAACCTCCTTAGGCAGACCCACATGAGAAAACATTTCCATTAACTCCTTAGCTATGAGTTTGGCTGATGTATGCCGCAGTGGCACCGCCTCCGGGTACCGAGTGGTGTTGGTGTCCTCTAGCAGACTTCGGTACTGGGCCTATGAGATTCATAGCGATTCGCTCGAACGGTACCTCGATAATCGGGAGGGGTACCAGGGGACTATGGAAATGTGGCTGGGGCTCATTATCTGGCAGGTTGGGCAGGACTTACAATATTTTTCTACCTCTCTGAAACACACTGGGGCAAATAAAACCGCTGTAAAATCCGGTCCTGCGTTTTTTGCATTCCTAGATGACCCCCGAGAACATGACACGAGTTTGCGATAAGCCTGGGGCACACCAACTGTTCAATGGATTCACCTCCAAGCTGGTTTAATCGATACAACATCTCTTGATGAACCACAAAACGGGGACACCGACTCTGCCCTCGGTTGTTGTGGTTCCCCATCTATGATTAATCCATTTTCCCAGACTCGAGATAGGGTTGGGTCTCAGTGTTGTGCAGTACATAAATTATCCCCGGAGACATTCAGGTCGACTAGCTCTGGACCTGGCGGCAAGTCCTCCCTGTCTCCCACCATCACACTTAGCGAGGTTGTCTCCCCCTTTTCCCCCGAAGTGGCGGTCACCCCTACCGCTGGCCCTTCGGACTCAGGTTCCTAGGGTTTTGGTCTCCCCACCTGAGCCGGGCCACTCTGCTGGTTACATCTGTCTCACGGGGACCGGTAAATTTCGTATCTGGCCATAGTGCCGGGAAACCGGGGAAGTCTCTTCCAATTATTAGTTCATACGGTAACTTTGTGGTGCCAGCCACCATTTATAGAGAGACCAGGGCGGTAGCATAGTCTTTTAAGTCCCCATGAATGCACACTACCCGACGGGTCGCACCAGGGCAGCTCTTACCAGGGACACCAGGCTCCCTGAATCCAGCAGTGCCACCGCCAGAGTGTCCCCCACTTCCACCTGGCACAGGTGGCTATTGTCTACAGTTTTGGAGGTACCTGTGGCACACAGCTTCCTGGCATACAATGAGTGGTGGTAGCCATAGTTGGTATCCATGCGTTCACCCAGATGGGGACAGTCATCCCTTATGTTTCCAGGCTCGTGACACCGCCAGCAAACCACCGGGGCTGGGTCTGCCGGGGATAAGTCCGGGCGGGTTTGGCTGGCATTGGCCGCCGGGTCTGGGGGGTGGAGATTTCCGGGGTTTGACTGGCCCCCTCCCAAAGGAACCCCCTGCAGATTTCTGGTGGCCTTGTAGCGCTCCACAAGGTGGACCATCTCTAAGGCATTACCAGGAGACACCTGACCGATCTAGTGCTGGAGAGGGTACGGCAAAGCCCTCTAAAACACATCCACTAACAGACGGTCCAGCATAGCAGTGGGAGTCAATATGTCAGGCTGCAGTCATTTCTGAAACCGGTGTAGCAGGTCATAATATTCTGGACTGGAGGGTTCAGCCGAGTTAAATTCCCACTGGTGCACCCGCTGAGCCTGGACCAATACATTCACCCCCAGTCTTGCCAGGATCTCACCTTTTACGGTCAGGTAGTCGGCGGCTTGATCATCGGGAAGATCAAAAAACACTTGCTGGGGCCCAGACGCCAGGAACGGAGCGACGACCTCAGCCCACTGGTCTCGGGGGAACTTCTCCCTCATGGCCACCTTTTTGAACATTGCCAGATAGGTCTCGACGTCATTCGAGGGGGACATCTTAGGGATTGCCGCACGGACAGCTTTCAGGGCATCGTGGACGTTCTAGGACGCTCCCACCGCTTGCAACCCCATTACATCTTGTAATAGCAACTGGTTAGTTTCCTGCTGCTGCTTCTTAGCCTCCCACTGCTGCAAGTTAGCCTCCACAAGGGCTTTCACGACTGCCTCCATTTTGTCAGGGGACACAGGTCGTAACCTTGCCGACTTAATATAGTACATGCACTTGTGCCCGGGACAAACAAAAACTTTTCGGCCTTCAGGCCTGCCTCACTGCGTTTGCCAGCATCCTCCACCCATTGTGGGATTTTGCTCTGGTAGACAGGCTAGCGAACGCAGTATAGAGGGAATGACAAAGTCTTTAACTTAAACAGTTCGGTGTTTATTCACACATAAGGAAACGCAAAATGACCGTTCACAGTCTTGGTGTTTGTTCACACCATGCAATGTCCATAGAACAAAATCTTAACCTGGTTAGCAGTCTTTCCCCCAGCCGTCCACAGAAGGCTTTATGGGCCTGTTTTCCAGCATGTGGCTTTCAAGCTTTTAGCACGGCACCAATTCACAGATCCCAAAACAGAGTCTCCACAGCTTCCCTGTCTTATGGAGGATCAGCCACACCCAGATGAGACTGCTGGCTGGGTTTTATATAGGCCAATAAAGACCCGGACCTGGATCGTGGGGAGAAGCCACCCACCCAGCTACTCCCAGTAAGAGTCGGCCTGGATCGGCTTTACAGCCATACTAACAACAAACAGTGTCAATCAGCACTAGCTGCCGCTGACACTTAAAACTACCAGCTCTTATCTTACCGAGGCCAGGAACCTCAGTGACACATATAATACAGACCAAAAGTTTGGACACACCTTCTCATTCAAAGAGTTTTCTTTATTTTCATGACTATGAAGGCATCAAAACTATGAATTAACACATGTGGAATTATATACATAACAAACAAGTGTGAAACAACTGAAAATATGTCATATTCTAGGTTCTTCAAAGTAGCCACCTTTTGCTTTGATTACTGCTTTGCACACTCTTGGCATTCTCTTGATGAGCTTCAGTAGGTAGTCACCTGAAATGGTCTTCCAACAGTTTTGAAGGAGTTCCAAAAGATGCTTAGCACTTGTTGGCCCTTTTGCCTTCACTCTGCGGTCCAGCTCACCCCAAACCATCTCGATTGGGTTCAGGTCCGGTGACTGTGGAGGCCAGGTCATCTGGCGCAGCACCCCATCACTCTCCTTCATGGTCAAATAGCCCTTACTTTCAAAGTTTTCCCAATTTTTCGGCTGACTGACTGACCTTCATTTCTTAAAGTAATGATGGCCACTCGTTTTTCTTTACTTAGCTGCTGTTTTCTTGCCATAATACAAATTCTAACAGTCTATTCAGTAGGACTATCAGCTGTGTATCCACCTGACTTCTCCTCAACGCAACTGATGGTCCCAACCCCATTTCTAAGGCAAGAAATTCCACTTATTAAACCTGACAGGGCACACCTGTGAAGTGAAAACCAATTCAGGGGACTACCTCTTGAAGCTCATCAAGAGAATGCCAAGAGTGTGCAAAGCAGCAATCAAAGCAAAAGATGGCTACTTTGAAGAACCTAGAATATGACATATTTTCAGTTGTTTCACGCTTGTTTGTTATGTATATAATTCCACATGTGTGAATTCATAGTTTTGATGCCTTCAGTGTGAATCTACAATTTTCATAGTCATAAAAATAAAGAAAACTCTTTGAATGAGAAGGTGTGTCCAAACTTTTGGTCTGTACTGTACCTTCCATCAATGATGGCCCCTTGCGCCTTCCTACACCCCTTACAGTTGATATGTCAAGATGTGTGCCCCATTTACCATAGAAATGTCAAGATATGTGTCCCCTTCACAGGAAGTGAAAAAAACAAAAACAGTAAATACTCACCTGGTTCCTCCCATGATCTGTGCTCCCCAACAGCAGCAGGATACTGTGACACTTCAGGATGCTGTGTCGGAGGAGGAGCAAAAGCTGATTCCCAGCCTGCCCTGCTCCTTCTCCTACACAGACCAGCAGCGCAATGTGTGAGGATATTGTGCTGCTGCTGTGGAGTGTCGGAGGCTGAATGGTGAATCGGGGAGCGGATGGCTTCCTCCTTTACCATCGTAGCTGTATTTACAACTCACTATCACTGAAAACAACTACCTAAAACGTAACTTTTATTGAAGATCATTAAACACGGATCCCTTACAGGGGACCAATAAACACATGGACAAACACAGAGTAGAGCTGTTCTGGAGCAGGTAGACAGTAAATGCTAATGGATAGAGGAATGGGGCAACACGTATGGGTTCCTAGTGTCTGTCCCTAGATATCCCTCAAAATATCCTCTGCCCAGAAATGCACCTGGATGGTAGGAGCACTCTGTCCGCGTGCCTTGACTACCTGTCCTTATAACGCCCTTGCTGAAGGTAAAATACCCTATACGTAATCTACCAAAGAACATTAACCTGGGTCTCAGTATACACTAGGTATGATACATGCTAGATAGATAATTATCCAGAGCAGTATAGATGTACAGCCCCGATCAAAACATGATGTTACGCTACTCGTCCCGACGCGTTTCCCCTTCTCATCCAGAAGGTTCGTCAGGGGACGCAAGTATCAAAAAATCTGGGCAGTGATTTGATTCTACAACTACCATATAAATATTTTTCCTTGATGAGAAGTATTTACAACTCACACTACCCTAGGCACTGAGACTGAACTCGCCTCCTTTAGCACATGTTTAGACATGGGGAAAATTTGTCATTCCCCCATGTAAGTTTTCTGGCCTAAACAAACTTATAAATACTGTGTTTCTCCGCCTCCCTCACCACATTCTCGAAAAGAGGGTAGTGAGGGTACCAAATGGGGTAAAACGCTGACCTATGATACATTCCCCCTCCCCCCATTGTGTATTTGTTGTATATTTTAGGTATAAATTCTACCTAGAAAATCTGCTGAAAATACAGCTCAATGTTACTGGATGGTGGCACATTTGACAGCACAGAAATAAATAGTTATTATTGAAGATATACACTCACCTAAAGAATTATTAGGAACACCTGTTCTATTTCTCATTAATGCAATTATCTAGTCAACCAATCACATGGCAGTTGCTTCAATGCATTTAGGGGGGTGGTCCTGGTCAAGACAATCTCCTGAACTCCAAACTGAATGTCAGAATGGGAAAGAAAGGTGATTTAAGCAATTTTGAGCGTGGCATGGTTGTTGGTGCCAGACGGGCCGGTTTGAGTATTTCACAATCTGCTCAGTTACTGGGATTTTCACGCACAACCATTTCTAGGGTTTACAAAGAATGGTGTGAAAAGGGAAAAACATCCAGTATGTGGCAGTCCTGTGGGCAAAAATGCCTTGTGGATGCTAGAGGTCAGAGGAGAATGGGCCGACTGATTCAAGCTGATAGAAGAGCAACGTTGACTGAGGTATGCAGCAAAGCATTTGTGAAGCCACAACACGCACAACCTTGAGGCGGATGAGCTACAACAGCAGAAGACCCCACCGGGTACCACTCATCTCCACTACAAATAGGAAAAAGAGGCTACAATTTGCACGAGCTCACCAAAATTGGACTGTTGAAGACTGGAAAAATGTTGCCTGGTCTGATGAGTCTCGATTTCTGTTGAGACATTCAAATGGTAGAGTCCGAATTTGGCATAAACAGAATGAGAACATGTATCCATCCTCTGATGGCTACTTCCAGCAGGATAATGCACCATGTCACAAAGCTTGAATCATTTAAAATTGGTTTCTTGAACATGACAATGAGTTCACTGTACTAAAAAGGCCCCCACAGTCACCAGATCTCAACCCAATAGAGCATCTTTGGGATGTGGTGGAACGGGAGCTTCGTGCCCTGGATGTGCATCCCTCAAATCTCCATCAACTGCAAGATGCTATCCTATCAATATGGGCCAACATTTCTAAAGAATGCTATCAGCACCTTGTTGAATCAATGCCACGTAGAATTAAGGCAGTTCTGAAGGCAAAAGGGGGTCCAACACCGTATTAGTATGGTGTTCCTAATAATTCTTTAGGTGAGTGTACATCTGCTTAAAGTTTTCATCTAATTGTGCCATCCAATGTTCCTGCGACACTGCACAATTAATGTGTAAACCAGGAAAAGATCCTGGTGTATGTACAAAGCAGTTTATTTTGCAGTGTTCAAATTGCGGATGAGCCATGTGGATGCGGACAGTACACGAATGACATCCATGTACATCTGCATTCTTTTGTGAACCCAAAGAAATTGCCAAAACTACGGTTGTGTGCATGAGGCCTAAGTGATACGTATTTTGGGGTAGATGAGTATAGGTAAGAAGCACAAGTAGGTGATGTGCATATTGGAGTGCAGATTGAAATAGTGATAGAGGAGAAATCGGATGAAATGGCATTGGGGTGCAGGAAGATATAGGGGGTGGTAAGCAAGGTTTGGGATTACAAAATGTAGAGTTTAAATTGATAAGAGCATGTTAGATAAAAGTGTAAAGCTGTTAGGCATATTGGGGTGTAGGAATATAATATGGGGGCAATGACTAAAAGAGGTGTAATGCTAAACTGTATCGCGTTATGAGGTATATGGAGTAGTAGATAGCAGGGGTGAGTACTGAATATATTGGGGTACAGGATACAAGATATGGCGGTGGGGTGTGGCAGTGGAATAGAATATATATATATATATATATATATATATACACATATATTGGGGCGCATGAGGATCCTGAGGTGAGATGGTGTTCCTGGGAGCCCAATGCTATTCATGGGACCAGGGGAGAAGAGGTTGGGTGACCTGAAAGGTTGAGTGGTATAACATCTGTATGGCAAAAGAAGGAATAGAGTGTTAGGGAAAAATGCATTGGGGACAGTGAGTGCAATAAACATTAGAGTGTAGGTCTGCAGAAGCTACAGGTACCATGGTCACAAACAAATTAAGGGGGTCTGCAGAATGTGATTTGGGGAGCTGGGAACAATGACCATGACATATAAGGGGTTAATCTGGCAGCAACTGAGCTTTCATAGATGCCAGCGGATACAGCAGAGTCCTGGTGCATTCTACTATTACGGTGAAGGTCAGGAACTCAATTCCCTCTGTGCTGTAAAAATATGTTGGAGGACAGGAAGGGGTTAAAATCCCACTTAGAAACTTAAACATACAACAATCGGATTGCTGGTACAATTTATAGCAACAGTCATCTATTGCAGTGTATTGTACTGCCTGGTTACCGCTGATATTTGGCCTAATCAGACACTGCCCCTGGCAGGGCCTTGCAAACTTCTGTACAAGACAGACACAGAGGCAACCATCAGGACCCTGCGATGGCATTGTGGGGGCCGGATGGGAGAGAAGTATCCCCTCCCTGTGTAAATCCCTTAGATAACCCAGTGGCTATGGACCGCGGCATCTAAGGGATTAAACGGCCGGATCGACACTAGCACCGATCTCAGCTATTGCAGTGGGATGTCAGCTGTATGTTACTGCTGACACCCACTGCTGATTGCAGAGGCTCAGTTCATGAGCTGCTGCGATTTCCATGATGTAACTGTACTGCTCGGTACGTTAACATAATGCTCCCCATGCCGTGCATTTACAACATGGTGTTGGAAGGGTTTAAAGAACAAGTTGCATGCTGATATTGGACCGGAGTTTCATCATGTCAGAAATACTTCCAAAATATAAGAAAAATGTACATTAGTAAACAGATATATTCACTGTGTTTAAAAAAAAGTGAGTCTACGAGTTTAGTAAGTATTTTGATAAACCCAAAGGACCAATTTGATTGTCATCAGGATAGAACCTATGAGGTTAAAAATAAACCAACTTTGTATTTAATACCTTTGTGGATTTGAATGAAAACTGATTTTAACTTTAGAGTTGAAATTCTGCGGGAAAAAAACAATCCTCACTCACTATTACTTATGTGATTGGTGATTATCTAATATGATGTGCCTGATTAGTTTATTTAACCTTTTTGACACAGGAAGGGCTGAGATCTTAAAATTATCTTGTACTGTTCTTCATATCATGTATAAAGCATGAAATGTTTCTTAGATTTAAATTTTAAATGTGTAAAAGAATGATAAAAAAAAGATTTGAATGCACAGCTATCGACCTTCAGTTATAATCTGAATATACATTTATATATTCATGTTGCAATCTCCTCTAGGCTCATTCTTTTCTAACGTTACCCTGCTAGAAGCAGGTAAAATGATTAAAGAGCATTTCTCCAAAAGAGAATGTAAATTCTAATGGGTATCTGCCCTCATGTGTGTCTTGTTCAATATAGATTCTGTCCTATTTTTATAATATGGGCTGTGGTATCCATTATTATAATTAGAGATGAGCAAATTTCATATTTTGAAATTCGTTCACGCTTCGTTTGGTGGTAAAAGCAGAATTGCGTTATGGATTCCGTTACCACGGACCGTTATTGTGGTCCGTTATTCATTCCTTCATAATAGAAGTCTATAGGCGTGTCCTCTCCTGCATAACGGAAACGGGACGGATCCGTTATGCAGGCCATAGACTTCTTTTATGAAGGCATTCCGTTATGCATTCCGTCATAGAACTGCACTATGGTCCGTAGTCACGGAATCCATAACGCAATTGTGCTTTTACCACCAAACGAAGCTTGAATGAATTTCATAACATGAAATTCGCTCATGTCTAATTATAATGACAAGAGGTTCAAAGATGTCAAGAACCATAGGCTGCTTTTAAAGCTGCTTATGGGTTTGTCACTTAGACATTAGAATGCAGCTTTCTAATCTTTCTACCTCTCTCGTTCTCATTTTATGTGGCACTGCTGATCATACTGTTGTACCAAGATGTTTCTTCTCTCTTCTGCCTGTCCTTATCCATGAATTGGTTGGTGAACCTTCTATGTCTATGAGTAGACAGCCTGTTATAAGGACATAGAGAGAAAACTATTATTTGCAAGAGCTCCCAACTTCTCTAAGAACACATTTACCTAAACAGGGTACTGTCACATGGGCGTCCGCAGAAATTTTTCCAGGTGGGGGGCATAATTTTATTGACATCCATGCTCTGCTTGTTTCTGAGAATGTAATGAAGGGGAGGGGCATATTCATTATGACAAAGTATAATAATGCAGGAGCTGTGCAGTGGCGGATCCAGAGCCTGGTCTCGGGAGGGGCACTTCCAGATTATTTTCTGTCCGCCGCCACAAAACAATGGTGCTTATAGAACAGACTACACAGTGTAGCGGTATACTGTATATTGTATGGCACAGTGTAGGCTATATGTGTATAACATAAACATATTTCACATGAAAACTTACAATTACTTGGCTTGGCCCTTGGGGATCTCGGACACCACTTCAACACTTGGCTGGGGGGCTCGGCGGAGCTGATATTGTATTTTATCCTAATGAGAAAGATTTCATAATAAGGATTTGGAGAAGGGGCAGAGGGATAGCAGAGCAGAGAGAGGCTGGTGCTGCTACTAGGGGGTCATACCATGGGGGAGTAATAAAGCCCACCATAATGATCCCCCCCCCAGTAGAAATAATTCTCCTTTTAATGTGACAGTGCAAAAAATACCCCCTTGTAATGCCCCCAGTTGAGCTAATGTCCCCATAGTGCCCCCATATTGTCCCAGTATAAAATACCCCTATATAGTGCCCCCAGTAAATTCCCCCATAGTGCTCCTCTCCCCCCTTCCTGCTAGTGCCCCCCATAATGTACCAGTATAAAATACCCCAGTAGATGCCCTCAGTGTCCCCCATAATTTGCAAGTATAAAATACCCCTTCTTAGTGCCCCCTGTAGATGACCCCATAGTACTACTCTCCCCCCTTCCTCATAGTACCCACCATAATGTGTCCCAGTATAATATTCTACTGTACAGAGCCCCCCCATATAAAACACCCCTTATTTGTGGCCTCAGTAGATGCCCCTATAGTGCCCCCAATAACGTGCCAGTAATAACAGCCCCCCCATCATGTGCCAGTAATAACAGCCCCCCCATCATGTGCCAGTAATAACAGCCCCCCCATCATGTGCCAGTAATGACAGTCCCCCCCTTGTGCCAGTAATGACAGCCCCCATTATGTGCCAGTAATGACAGCCCCCGATTATGTGCCAGTAATAACAGCCCCCCATTATGTGCCAGTAATGACAGCCCCCCATTATGTGCCAGCAATTACAGCCCCCCAATATGTGCCAGTAATGACAGCCCCCCCCCATTATGTGCCAGTAATGACAGCCCTCCCCATTATGTGCCTAGTGCCTGCAACCTATCAGAGGAAGGGAAAGGGACACGCCTCTCCCTCCCCTGCCTCAGCACAGTCATCTGTATCCCTCTCCTGAGGACAGCGATACAGATGACTATGGAGATAAACGCTTCCACAATGGAAGCGTTCATCTCCCTTTGCCCCGTTGCCCCCCCTCTGGATCCGCCAGTGCTGCTGGCCCCGGGGGGGGGGGCACTTGCCCCCCCTTTCCCCTCCCTGCGGACGCCCATGTACTGTCAGTAGAACATGAGTAATATACAGATGAGCAAAGTTGATCTCCGTGCAATATACAGCAACTTTGCCATTTTAACTAGTTCCAGACCAAGCTATTTACCCCTCTTCCTAACCAGAAGCATTTTTTAGTACATGCATCTGTGAAAGCCATAATTTCAGTTTGGTTATGTTAATATTTTTTGCACCTTTATTTGGTGATACATGGGGCTGTCATTTTTTTTGTTTAGATTTTTATTTTTATTTTTCATACCTGACAAAATACAAAAAAGAAAAAGAAAAAAAATAGTCAGATTTTCACATTTTAAAAAATGTGCAACTAGAATATATATTTTTAAATTATGTCCCCTTTCCAAAATAGTTGCCAGGGACAGGGTTAGAAGCTTTAGTGATATTTTTTTTAATTATGTCGTTTATTTATTTTGTCTCTATTTTTTATTTATTTTTATTTTACACTTCATGCTCCCCATAAGGTCATACAATACATTTTTTTATTGCTGATTTCTACTGTACATGGGATTGACATAGTAGTCTGCTAAGACCCAGCATTTCATTCAGATACCCAGCCCCCAGCAATCACATGATCGGTAGGATCAAAGCAGGATGCAGCTGATTTCTTATGTGTACACACAGCACTGAGCAATGTGTCTATGTGTATATAGCGATGGAGTAGGCAGGGAAGGTACAAAAAACATCCTTGCCTTCTCTATGGGGAGTCATGCTGTCACTGACAGCTGGCTCCCCACTTCTGTAGCAGCATGATTAACATGCAGCTGCTAACTGTGCAAGGATGTACAGGAATTATCTTGCACAGTTAAGTGTGGACTGTCCAGATATTTATTTTGAGGGTGACCCTGAAGCAGTTAAAATACTTTTTTTGGGATTATTCACATCAATACTGCTCAGCACTTCTTTTGGTTATATATGGTGGTTGTATACACAGCAGCGTATCCTGAAAGGTCACTAGAAAGTGTAAGTACGCTTTAACGCATATTTTAATGCATATCATAATAAATCTAAGAAGTAAAGACAAAACGTCTAAACTCAGTGACAAGTAAATAATCCTACTACATTATGTCACTGTTAGTAGGTATACACTGTCTGGTATGTTATGTTTCAGGCAGGCCATGTAGTGGGTACTACTGACACAGACAAGTTCTTTACATCTATGTCAGGTGCAATTTTGAAAGGTAGTCTCATAGACCTGTTCATCAGAGACACCCATCAGTGATCACGGCAGCAGCACAGTGACGCAGGGCTCATCAAAGTTTTTTTATCCACTGACAGTAAACAATTCAGTTTCCTATAAGAAAACAGTAAGTACAGATGTTTAAACTAATAAGGAATTGATACAGAATGCATAGAGGAAAATTGTAGAACATTTCTCTGCTGAAACCGGAAAACCACTTTAATCCCTTAAGGACTGGGCTCATTTTCACCTTAAGGACCAGGCCATTTTTTGCAAATCTGACCTGTGTCACTTTATGTGTGAATAACTTTAAAACGCTTTTACTTATCCAGGCCATTCTGAGATTGTTTTTTCGTCACATATTGTAGTTTATGACACTGGTAAAATGGAGTAAAAAAAAATATTTTTATTTATAAAAAAATTCCAAATTTACCAAAAATTAGAAAAAATTTGCAAATTTCTCTACTTCTATAATACATAGTAATACCTCCAAAAATAGTTATTTCTTTACATTCCCCATATGTCTATTTCATGTTTGGATCATTTTGGGAATGCCATTTTATTTTTTTGGGGATGTTACAAGAATTAGAAGTTTAGAAGCAAATCTTTTTTTTCAAAAACCCACTATTTAAGGACCAGTTCAGGTCTGAAGTCACTTTGTGAGACTTCCATAATAGAAACTACCCAAAAATGACCCCATTCTAGAAACTACACCCCTCAAGGTATTCAAAACTGATTTTATAAACGTCGTTAACCCTTTAGGTGTTCCACAAGAGTTAATGGCATATGAATATAAAATTTCTGAATTTAGATTTTTTGGCAAATTTTCCATTTTAATCTATTTTTTCCAGTAACAAAGCAAGGGTTAACAGCCAAACAAAACTCAATATTTATGGCCCTGATTCTGTAGTTTACAGTAACACCCCATATGAGGTTGTAAACTGCTGTACGGGGCACAGAAGGAAAGGAATGACATATGGTTTTTGGAAGGCAGATTTTGCTGGACTGGTTTTTTGACACCATGTCCCATTTGAAACTCAATAAAAAAAAAGTGATCCCATTTTGGAAACTACAGGATAGGTTGGCAGTTTTGTTGGTACTATTTTAGGGTACATATTATTTTTGGTTGCTCTATATTACACTTTTTGTGAGGCAAGGTAACAAGAAATAGCTGTTTTGGCTCAGTTTTTATTATTTATTTACATTCATCTGACAGGTTAGATCATGTGGTATTTTTATAGAGCAGGTTATTACATGGCGATACCCAATATGTCAACTTTTTTTATTTATGTACTTTTTACACAATTATTTCATTTTTGAAACAAAAAAAAATCATGTTTTAGTGTCTCCATAGTCCGAGAGCCATAGTTTTTTCAGTTTTTGGGTGATTATCTTTGGTAGGGTATGATTTTTGCGGGATGAGATGACAGTTTGATTAGCACTATTTTGAGGTGCGTATGACTTTTTGATCGCTTGCTATTACATCACAGCACAGATGTCGCCTGTTTCAAGCAGAGTGTCAGCAATGTGCTGACACTCTGCTTGATAACCGCTCGGCCATCCTGAAAATGAGAGGGGGCGGGCGGGATGATTGCACGCCCGCCTGCCCCCCCAGCACCGGCCGCACCTCCCTCACCTTTAAAAAATTAAATTTAGGTAATTTAGAAGTTTCTGATCCCCAGCGAAAGCACTGCTAACCGCAGGTCTGAATTGACCTGCGGTTTGCAGCGATCGCCGATACGGGGGGGGGGGCACAGGAACCCCCTTTTGGCATTGTCCCAGGGTGCCTGCTGATTGATTTCAGCAGGCACCCAGTTCCGATTACCGCCCGCCGCGCAGCGGTGATTGGAAATACACAGGGCTTAAAGGTACGCCCTGTGTCCTTAAGAGGTTAAAGAAGAAATTAACAGAATAAACATATCACACAAATAAACATATCAATTTACTTCTGAATCATATGTTGCCAAGTATAATGCTATCAAATGTATTTTGATAGTACTCAAATCTTATGCAACAACAAAGAGGGACTTTTATCAAGAATGGTGTTCCTATACTCCAGTCTTGATCCTCTGTGCACCAAAGTGAAATGTGCCTAATTTATAAGGGGCAGACACCTCTTAATAAATTTGTCATATGTCTGGAAGTCCATGTGCCAGAAACTGAAGTGTACGTCAGCTAGGGTCTGGCATAGACTTCAGCTATAACTTACGTCAGCTTCTAGAGTAAGTTATCCAGCTGCTTCTATAATTAGTGCTCTCCTTGCCTGTGCTGTCAGTTTAGGTGGACGCAGGGGTCAAGTCCTGGGGAAAAAAGTGTGGGAACTTACCCAAGATCCACTGCAACCCCCTCCCCCTCCCCAAAAAAAATATATATATTTCGCTGAAAATTCAGTGCAAAATTTATTGTAAAGTGCCAGTTTACACAAACAACTGCAAAATTAACATGAAATAAACATGGAGATCCCAGTGCCAGCTGCCTTGCTGGTGGACGATTGGCATATACTTCTGCTGTGGCCCACAGCATAAGTATATGCCAATCGTCCACTAGCAAGGCAGTTGGCACTGGGATCTCCATGTCATTGGTCAGTTAATACATCAGGCACCCCCTGGCATGGGGCCTGGGCATAGCTAAGTGCAAACTGGGTGATCCATAGGCAGGACCGGGTGGCTGCCCTCATCCACCAGCCCGTCCCTAATGCCAGTCAATACCCCCTTAGGAAATCTCTCATCAGATGTGAGAGCAGCAGCGATCGATCAGCCAGGATTAATGTGCACAGTGGGAGGCCTCGCTTAGGCAAGTGACAAACTGCCCCCCTCATTCTTAGGCAAGTGACAAACTCTGCTCTGCTACATCTACAATGAGCAACTACAACAAATGTAATGCCAAACTGCAGTTCCTCTATGTGATGCCTTGGATAGCTTCCACTGGACCCACAGGCTGTGGGTCCAGTGGAAGCTATCTGAGACATCACAATCGCATAGAGGAACTGCAGTTTGGCAGTATATTTGTTGTAGTTGCTCATTGTAGATGTAGCAGAGCTGAGTTTGTCACTTGCCTAAGAATGAGGGGGGCAGTTTGTCACTTGCCTAAGGCCAGGGTAAGGGGGGCCTCCCACCCAGGCTGTGCACATTAATCCTGGCTGATCGATCTCTTCTGGCCTGCTGCTGTGCTGCCTGCAGTCACATCTGATGAGAGTACTGACTGAGATAAAAGAGGGGGTATTGACTGGTCTGGTCTGGGGCTGCTGGCCACCGGCGCTCCCACCAGGCGGGTTAGGGCCCCCGGACTCACTCAGGGACAGTCACAGACACTTAGACTGGTCTGGACCGGACCACCAGGACCCCGGTCCGGTCGGATGGTCCAGCCACGCTCACCTCAGCAGACAGTCAGGCAGGGGCGTACACAGAAATCATTGGGCCCCATAGCTTTTATGCCTTGCAGGATAGCAGGAAATCTGAGTGACATTACATGATGTAATAGCACCCAGCTTTTCTGCTCTCCTGCATGGCACATGTGGAGAGACATGAGAAAGCTGAGTAACACAACCCTCATATCTTCTCATGCCTCTGCACTTGTGCCATGCAGGACATCAGGAAAGCTGAGTCACATTACATAATGTAGTGACACCCAGCTTCCCTCCTGTTCTGAATGGCATATGTGCAGAGAAATAGCCTGGGAAAGCTGAGTGACCTTGCCCCCTTCCACACACATACACCTCTGCACAGTCCTCACCTACAAGTCGAAAGAGTAGAGGGCCACAGCAGCATATCCAAAAAATTCTTCTTTATTAATCAATTACCGCATGCCACGGCATAAAAAGAAGCAGCAACGTTTCGGCTAAGGTTAGCCTTTGTCAAGCATATCTTACAATTAAAACAACAGGTATATAACCAACATGTCAATGCCACCCACAATGTCAATAATCCAATCAACAGACGTTTCACTATGTTACACCCACCTAGTTAATATTCACCAAGCTGTTGTATCACATTCATTAACAATACCAACATACATGAACAAAGATCACGCATTCACATAGTCACCTGCGTTGCCTGTCGGTGTATACACATCCTCATGGTGGCTGGCGTCTCAGAATGGAAAGTGCGCATGTCCGCGAGCGTCATCAAGAGGCGACTCACCCAGGGCAGCACCGCAACTGTTGATGACGAACTTCACAACGTGGTTGTTGGCGTCCCAATGTGCACACTGCGCATGTCCGCGAACGTCATCAGAGGGCGGCCGGCTAGTGTCACGACGCCGCACCATCAATAGACGTGACAGGCAGTGCGGCAGGGGAGGCAACCTAGTTGTGTGACGGTAGAGGCAACGCAGCTACAGAAATCGAGCATGTCAGCGTTGCCTAGAGACCGAACAACGCGCACTGTAAAGGATACAATGACACATGGTATGAATACAATGCGTCACGTATCATCGTGAACACAGAGATCGCCCTACAAGAGGATAGATACAAGGCCAACACAGGTGTATATACGTGTAAAACGTCAGTATAAAGTATGGCACAGATATAACACATCACATATCATGGTTGGGACAAAGTTCACCTAGTGGCTGGATAGACACACAACCATCACAGGTATACACAAGCGATGATGTGTATCCACACAGCAATGTACAACTAGTGTGCCAGTATAAAGTAACATAATAAAGAAAGAACATCCTAGTTAATAACTTGTCTGTTGAAAAACAGTAATATGGTGGTTATCGATCATTAATCATACGGTATGGCATGGTCATGTATTAGATTGGTTTTCATATATAAAATGTAAAATCAAAGCTAAGTATACAGAGAAGAGTCTAACTAATTCCAGCCACATTGAACTCAAGATTGAGTCCCAGTGGCTGCAAGGACTTCAATGTAAAGATCCATTTGAGTTCCTTTTTTCTCAGTATCGCATCTTTGTCGCCACCTCTCCGAAGAAAACCCACACTGTCTATAACTCTGAAGCGAAGCTGGTTGACAGAGTGCCCAGCCTCAACAAAGTGTTTGGCAAACACTTTGTTGAGGCTGGGCACTCTGTCAACCAGCTTCGCTTCAGAGTGCTGTAGCTGCTGTAGCTGCGTTGCCTCTACCGTCACACAACTAGGTTGCCTCCCCTGCCGCACTGCCTGTCACGTCTATTGATGGTGCGGCGTCGTGACGCTAGCCGGCCGCCCTCTGATGACGTTCGCGGACATGCGCAGTGTGCACATTGGGACGCCAACAACCACGTTGTGAAGTTCGTCATCAACAGTTGCGGTGCTGCCCTGGGTGAGTCGCCTCTTGATGACGCTCGCGGACATGCGCACTTTCCATTCTGAGACGCCAGCCACCATGAGGATGTGTATACACCGACAGGCAACGCAGGTGACTATGTGAATGCGTGATCTTTGTTCATGTATGTTGGTATTGTTAATGAATGTGATACAACAGCTTGGTGAATATTAACTAGGTGGGTGTAACATAGTGAAACGTCTGTTGATTGGATTATTGACATTGTGGGTGGCATTGACATGTTGGTTATATACCTGTTGTTTTAATTGTAAGATATGCTTGACAAAGGCTAACCTTAGCCGAAACGTTGCTGCTACTTTTTATGCCGTGGCATGCGGTAATTGATCAATAAAGAAGAATTTTTTGGATATGCTGCTGTGGCCCTCTACTCTTTCTACACGTTCTTTGGATCACTCTGGATCTGTGGTCCCTTGCCCAGCTGCTGCATGATCTCCATTACCGCTCTACACTAGCCGTTTGATGTGCTGCTTCTGAACAACCTTTCTTTCTACTCACCTACAAGTCGTCACTTACTTCATTACTGGTTGTGGCAATCCAGAGGAATCAGGCGGGGGCGGAGCTAACAGGCAGGAGGCGGGGCTAGGAGGCGGGGCTAGCAGACGGGAGACAGTTAGGAAGATAGACAGGGGCGGGGACTCTCCTCCACTGCAGGGCCCCCCCTTCCTCACGGGCCCCATAGCAGCTGCGTGGTCTGCCTATATGGTAGGTACGCCACTGGTGCCAGTCGCAGGCTCAGGATAGGAGGAGGGGAGCTCTCAGCCAGGAAGGGGGGGGGGAGTCAGTCAGTGAGTCTTCCGTCCTCAACTGAAGCCGCTCCCCTTCCCTCCTCACTTAGCCTGCCCTGCACAGTGCGAGTCACGCAGGGCCTCGCCTCCGCTCCGCCCCCTGTGAATCTGATTTCACCGCTTCCCCTCCTGGTCCTTTTGCCCTGAAAGGGAACGGCGTTCCTGCCATGAAAAAAGTGCAGGAACGGCGTTCCCACGCGTTCCCCCTCGACTCGACCCCTGGGTGGACGGCCATGTCTTGGTAGGTTTGCAGTTGTGCCATACTCCATTTTCAGATGATGAATTGAACAGTGCTCTGGGAGATGTTCAATGCTTGGATATTTTTTTATCACCTACGGTAAGGGTACTTTCACACTTGCGTTTTTCTTTTCCGGCATAGAGTTCCGTCACAGGGGCTCTATACCGGAAAAGAACTGATCAGGTATATCCCCATGCATTCTGAATGGAGAGTAATCCGTTCAGTTTGCATCAGGATGTCTTCAGTTCAGTCGTTTTGACTGATCAGGCAAAAGAGAAAACCGCAGCATGCTACGGTTTTATCTCCGGCTTAAAAAACTGAAGACTTGCCTGAATGCCGGATCAGGCATTTTTTCCCATAGGAATGTATTAGTGCCGGATCCGGCATTCAGAATACCGGAATGCCGGATCCGTCCTTCCGGTATGCGCATGCGCAGACTGAAAAAAAGGTGAAAAAAAATGCCTGCATCCGTTTTTGCTGGATGACACCGGAAAGACGGATCCGGCATTTCAATGCATTTTTTCGACTGATCGGGCATTTTTAAGACTGATCAGGATCCTGATCAGTCTTACTAATGCCATCAGTTAGCATACATTTTGCCTGATCCGGCAGGCAGTTCCGGCGACGGAACTGCTTGCCGGATCTCTCTGCCGCAAG
This sequence comes from Bufo bufo, assembly GCF_905171765.1. Classification (NCBI taxonomy): domain Eukaryota; kingdom Metazoa; phylum Chordata; class Amphibia; order Anura; family Bufonidae; genus Bufo; species Bufo bufo. The sequence goes on along the minus strand of NC_053389.1, from coordinate 508,747,453 downwards.
TGTGAAAGTAGCCTAACTCTGCTTTACACTTCTCCACAATTTTATCCTTGACCTGTCTGGTGTTTTCCTTGGTTTTCATGATGCTATTTGTTCACTAGTAAACATCTGAGGCCTTCACAGAACAGCTGTAGTTATCCTGGGAATAATTTACACATGGGTGGGCTCTATTTACTAATTAGGTGACTTCTGAGGGAAATAGGTCACACTGGATTTTATTTAGGGGTATCATAGTACAGGGGTATGAATGCAAATGCACGTCACACTTTCAGATTTATAAAAAATGTTGAAAACAATGTATAATTTTCTTTTTACTTCACACATACTTGCTACTTTGTGGTCACCACTGAGGAAGGGGGCAGTTGTATACCCCAAAACGCATTTGATTGTTAGAGACCCATACTGACATGTCAGTTTGAGATTCCCTGGATGAATCAGGACTCAAACTTCGTGCTATTTTTATACACCATTGGATGGTTGTTCCATTGGGCTTATTTATTTCCTCCATATTTGATTGAAGATACCAGGACCATCGTGGCCACGTGACATATCACGTGACCAGCCTGCACTTCCTGCCGATACATTACGTGACAAGCCACCTTTGTTTGGTGTGGTTTTTGTTTGGGCCCGTAACAGCAGAACGCATTACTTACTGTGAGGACGGTATTCCCACCTGAAGACCTCGGGACAGGTAACAAGTGGTGTCGGTCTCACACAGCCGTGGGACGCCTCGGCGTGTGGGTTACGAATACGCACCACAAATTACCGAACTTTGTTTGGATTTAACTATTGCTGTGGGTTCTTCTGACTGGCAGCTTTCTTCAGAGTTAATTTGTGCACATCCATGGTGTTTTATATGCATTAGCCCGTTTGAAGTTGTATGGACTTCATCCATCGTCTCCAGGACGTTTTACTATTATTCTTCTAGGAAATATACTTTCAAGCACAAGCACTCTATATAGAGTATATCTCCAACGAACCCCCCCCCAATCGGAGATTCATTATCTGAGTTTTATTTTCAGCTTTTATATTGTACTGTACCGTATTCTGGTGTTTATTAAATGTTTTTATTTACATCAATTATATTCGTTCCATATGCCTGTATGTGAGTGCTCGGACTATATCACATTTGAGTACTTGCTACTTTGTGTCGGTATATCGCATAAAATCCCAATAAAATGCATTTACATTTGTGTGTGTATAACTTGAAAAAATGTGGAAAAGTCAAAGGGTATGAATACTTTTTCAATGGTGCATTAAGAAGTGCATGACACATATAGCATGTATTCTGTTTTTGTGGAGCATTTTTTGCATTTTCCCCCCAAAATGCAGCATGCTCAAGGTATGGCATCTTTTTTGCCTATTATACCACAAGTTTCTCCAAAGGGCTTGAAAAAATCTAGAAAAAGTTGCTGTAAAATCTGTAAAAACAACATTAAAAAGAAAAGATTGCTAATAAACTTTATGTAAAGAAGATTAAACAAAAAGAAAAAGAAAAACCCTACTTAAAGGGGTTGTCTGGGCTACAGATATTGATAACCTTTGCTTAGGATAGGTCATCAATATCAGAACATGGTTCCCTCCACCAATGAGCAGTTTGAAGAAGCCACAACACTTGTGAGAGTGCTACGTCCTCTTCAATGTTTACCTGCACGCAGCCTCCGATGTAGTGGCAGTGCAGTGTAATTACAGGTCCCTCTACTGTTCACTTGAATCGAATGAACATCTGTAATAATACTAATAATAATACATGATAGATGGCATGCAGGTAAACATTGAAGAGCACGCAGTGCTTTTTTTTCCCTGACATTGAATTTATTTTCATTTCTAAACAATTGTATTATATTTATGATGAGGACTAGTGCACTACCAGGCATAGCAGCTGCTATGGGCCCCAATATCTAAGGAGGCTCCTCTCCACTCAGACATAGAGTTGAAACCAGATTTAAGTTTACATACACTACATAAAAAGACACATATGCATGTTTTTCTCAATATCGACATGAAATCAGAATAAACCTTTCCTGTTTTTGGTCAGTTAGGATTACAATAATTATTATTTGCCAAATGCTAGAATAACGATAGAGAGAGAATGGTTTAATTCATTTTTTTACTTTCTGCAAAATCAAAAGTTTACATACATTTCATTAATGTTTGGTACCATTGCCCTTAAACTGTATAAGGCTACTTTCACACTAGCGTTTTGGTTTCCGTTTGTGAGATCCGTTCAGGGCTCTCATAAGTGGTCCAAAACTGATCAGTTTTGCCCTAATGCATTCTGAATGGATAAGGATCCGCTGAGAAGGCATCAGTTTGCCTCCGTTCAGTCTCCATTCCGCTTGCAGCGTTTTGGTGTCCGTCTGACGAAACTGAGCCAAACTGATGCGTTCTGACACACAATGTAAGTCAATGGGGACGGATACGTTTTCTATGACACAATCTGGCACAATAGAAAACGGATCCGTCCTCCATTGACTTTCAATGGTGTTCAAGACGTATCCGTCTTGTCTATGTTACAGATAATACAAACGGATCCGTTCTGAACGGATGTATGCGGTTGTATTATCTGAATGGATCCGTCTATGCAGATCCATCACGGATCCGCACCAAACGCGATTATGAAAGTAGCCTGACTTGGGTCAAATGTTTTGGATATCCTTCCACAAGCTTCTCATAATAGTTGGTCAGAATTTGGGCCCATTCCTCCTAACATAACTGGTGTAACTAAGCCATGTTTGTTGGTCGCCTTGCTTGCACCTGCCTTTTCAGTTTTGCCCATAAATTTTCAATAGGATCGAGATCAGGGCTTTTTGATGGCCACTCCAAAACATTGACTTTGTTATCCTTAAGCCACTTTGTAACCAGTTTGGCAGTATGCTTCGGGTCATTGTCCATTTGGAAGACCCATTTCCGCCCAAGCTTTAACTTCCTGGCTGATGTCTTTTCCACGTAATCTTCTTTCCTCATGATGCCATCTATTTTGTGAAGTGCACCAGTCCCTCCTGCAGCAAAACAACCCCACAACATGATGCGGCCACCCCAGTGTTTCACAGTTGGGATGGTATTCTTAGTTCCCTTGCAGACGAGCATGAGTGGAATCGGTCTGGATGCGTTGCGGATGCATTCAGTGAAAAATGCGCAATTTTGCAAGCAGGTTCATTCAGTTTTGTATGCGATCGCGTTCAGTTGTTCAGTTTTTATCATGCGGGTGCAATGCGATTTAGGCCTCATGCACATGACCGTTGTTTGCTTCCGCGTCCGTTCTGCCGATTTTAGCGTTTCAGGTGCGGACCCATTAATTTCTATGGAGCCATCCGCGTCCGCGATCCGTGGTTCCAGTCCGTCCAAAAAATATAACCTGTCCTATTATTTCCGCGGAAAACGGTTTGCGGACCCATTGAAGTCAATGGGACTGCTAAAAAACGCAGAGGCACACAAGATTGTCATCCGCTTCCGTTTTATTCCTATAATTTGCATGGCAAACCTGTCTTAGACTTTTTTTTACTTTCCTTTATGTCTGGTGGTCCTCCAAAAATAAAGGAAGACACACGGAAACAAAAATGGAAACGGATTACGGAACAACGGAACCCCATTTTGCGGAACGGAACACAACAACGGTCGTGTGCATGAGGCCATAATGCGTTTTGCACGTGCGTGATAAAAAATGGAAGGTTTACAAACAACATCTCTTAGCAGCCATCACTTGCTTGCGGATGCAATGCGATTTTCACGCAGCCCCATTCACTTCTATGGGGCCAGCATTGCGTCAAAATCGCACAAGTGATGCGTGAAAACCAGCACTCATGTACACAGACCCATTGAAAAAAATGGGTCCGGATTCAGTGCGGGCACAATGCTTTTGCATCACGCATTGCACCCGCGTGGAATACACGCTCGTGTGAAAGGGGCCTTAGGCTTCCAAGTTTCTCTCTTTTTCCTCCAAACGTAACGATGGTCATTATGGCCAAAAAGTTCAATTTTAGTTTCGTCAGACCACAGGACATGTCTCCAAAAATGTAGGTCTTTGTTCCTATGTGCATTTGCACATTAATCTGGCTTTTTTATGTTTCTTTTGGAGTAATGGTTTCTTCCAGGCAGAGTGGCCTTTCAGCCCATGTTGATACAGTACTAGTTTCACTGTGGATATTGGCACAATCTTACCAGTTTCTGCCAACATCTTCACAAGGTCTTTTGCTTTTGTTCTTGGGTTGATATGCACATGTCGGACCAAAGCACGTTCATCTCTGGGACACAGAACCCATCTCCTTCCTGATCGGTATGATGGCTGGACATGGTTTGTACAGATGAACAAGGCACCTCCAGGTATCTTAAAATTGCACCCAAGGTTGAGCCAGACTTGTGCAAGTCCACAATTCTCTTCCTGATATCTTGGCTGATTTCTTATATTGCAGGCAATAATGCTTCATGGGAAAATAGAATGCTAATTACTTCATGCCAGTCAAACCAGAGACACCAATCTATAGGCAGCTGTTCTTGTCCCTCATCAGTACAGAACAGAGTACTGGTTACCTGGATGAGATGCCTTAGATGCCTTCCAGGGATGGGTGGTTGTGGGGGTTGGGGGGGGGGGGAGTAAACTGTTTCTCATTAAAGAGACTTGGTTTATGAAGACTAATTTTGCAGACAATGCTCCATGAAGACAATGAGGGATCCCGATGGAAACAATATAGAGATGAATATAGATTAGCAAAACAGAGAAAAACTTCACTTAGGCTACTTTAACACTAGCGTTTGTGCTGGATCCGGCAGGGTTTAGCAAAAACGCTTCTGTTACTGATAATACAACCGTCTGCATCTATTATAAACGAATCCGGTTGTATTATCTTTAACATACCGAAGACGGATACGTCATTAACTCCATTGAAAGTCAATAGGGCATGGATCCATTTTCTATTGTCTTGCTCCGCATCCTAGGATGGAAAGCAAACCGCAGCATGCTACGGTTTGCTCTCCGGTATGAGAACGCAACTAAACGGAGAGGAATGCATTTTGGAGCATTTCATTCTGTTCAGTTACGTTTTGTCCCCATTGACAATGAATGGGTACAAAACGGAAGCGTTTTTTTTTCCGGTATTGAGACCCTATGACAGATCTCAATACTGGAAAACGCTAGTGGGAAAGTAGCCTTATACAGTACAATGCTGAAATAAAGATGTAGAAGATGCTCTTTAAAACCAAATCAATCTGAAAAGCAAATTCAGATGATCATCTTAGGGCTCTTTCACACCTGCGTTGTTGTGTTCCGGCATAGAGTTCCGTCGTCGGGGCTCTATGCCGGAAGAATCCTGATCAGGATTATCCTAATGCATTCTGAATGGAGAGAAATCCGTTCAGGATGCATCAGGATGTCTTCAGTTCCGGAACGGAACGTTTTTTGGCCGGAGAAAATACCGCAGCATGCTGCGCTTTTTGCTCCGGCCAAAAATCCGGAACACTTGCCGCAAGGCCGGATCCGGAATTAATGCCCATTGAAAGGCATTGATCCGGATCCGGCCTTAAGCTAAACGTCGTTTCGGCGCATTGCCGGATCCGACATTTAGCTTTTTCAGAGTGGTTACCATGGCTGCCGGGACGCTAAAGTCCTGACAGCCATGGTAAGTGTAGCGGGGAGCGGGGGAGCAGTGTACTTACCGTCCGTGCGGCTCCCCGGGCGCTCCAGAGTGACGTCAGGGCGCCCCAAGCGCATGGATCATGTGATCACATGGATCACGTCATCCATGCGCATGGGGCGCTCTGACGTCATTCTGGAGCGCCCGGGGAGCCGCACGGACTGTAAGTATACCGCTCCCCCGCTCCCCACTACTACTATGGCAACCAGGACTTTAATAGCGTCCTGGGTGCCATAGTAACACTGAACGCATTTGGAAGACGGTTCCGTCTTCAAATGCTTTCAGTACACTTGCGTTTTTCCGGATCCGGAGTGTAATTCCGGCAAGTGGAGTACACGCCGGATCCGGACAACGCAAGTGTGAAAGAGGCCTTAGAAATTGTGATCACTGACAATGTGCAAATGAAAGATTCAAAAACTAAGTTAACTACCAGCTAACCAGGATTCTATAAACTACCATATTTATATATATATATATATATATATATATATATATACAGTATTTATAATAAATATAATATATTTATGTATTTCCATTAGAAATATTGGAAATCATTCATTTGGCATTTATGTTTGCTATTTATTATGACTTCAGCTGTATTTCCCAGATGCATTTCCCATATGGCTCAATATATACACATATGCGGATTAGTAGTTAATGTAGTAGGCTGCTAATATGATTCTACATCTATTTCCTGAGCAGAATTTTATCCTACTGGCTGTGTCATTTATATGTAAGGTTTCAAAAGTATTTCAAATGGAAAAAGATAAATGAGATATTTCTACAGCTGTCCAAATAACTGGATCAGAATTGCCATGGTAACTGCTACCAGGAAACACTTTAGGAGCCTTTCAAGTCAAAGATTTACTATTTGACAAATTCAGTTTTCTTCTCTCCGAGATATAGAAGTGCACCTGCAATTTTGGATATAAGATAAGTTTTTCTTTTTTCTCAATGAAACATGCAGGAAAATACCGGTTGCCCGTCTTTGAGAGAAGGAACGCAATAGTTTAAAGTCAGATAAAAGGGATGGCCTTTTGTATTTTGTCATACAATAGTAAGTGGACCCAAATCTAAGGTACATAGAACAGTAGCGAATAGGCATCGATAAAAAGCCACTAATGAATCGGACCCTTTCCTCTCAGAAGAAAACTCCAGCAAAAACTGGATTAAAGCTATATAAATAATCCTATGTCAGGGTGTGGATAGTGAGCAATCATCCAAATATACATTATACAGGCTGTTGTTTAAAGGGACACCTGTCAAAACAGATTTTTTTTTAAACTTAATATTCATTGAAAACTTTTTTATGAATTTTGAACTGTTTTTCTTTGTCATTTTAGCAGTAGTATACCAAAAAAATAAGTCAGGCTGTCCATTGTTTACTGTAGTTTAGTGTAATAGTGCAGCACTGGGATAACAGTATGACAGCTGTAATGTTCTCTTGATAGACCTAGATCAAGAGGCCATCTGAAGAGCATTGCACTTATCAGGGTAATGTGCAATACTCTTAGGGAGTAACTACAGGGGGGCTCTTTCTGACCGCAATGAATGGTCTGACCCAGGGCTGGCGTCGGGAGTGGGGGGGGGGGGGGCAACAGGGCAATTGCCCAGGGCCCCCTGCTGTTTGAAAGTTAAATGGGCCGATGGTGGGAGTTTTTTTTTTCTCCTCCACATGCTCCCTGTGACTGGCACTCTAACATGCTGCAGAAGTCCGCTGCTGTCCACCCCACACAGTCTCCCCGTCTCACCAGACCTCGGTGACTGCACAGCATTAGAATCCTGCTGCCACACATCGCCCCTATCCTTTGTCTGGACTTGCTGCAGGCTGCAAGGCCCAAACATCAGACTGGGAAGACTGGGCCTTCTGCTGGCTCTGACCTCAGCTGCTGGATTGCAGGAGATCCCAGGACCCTGTTTTACGAAAGCACCTGGTAAGTCCATCCAAGCATCCATCCTGTGTGCGCTCCTTGCGACACCTGTGTGCACTCCCTGCGTGCTCTCTGTGCGCCCCCTGCATGCGCTCTGTTCACCCCCTGCATGCCCAATGCGCGCGCCCCTGCGTGCACTCCATGTGACCTCTGTGCTCCCTGCGTGTGCTCCCTGTGGCCTCTGTGCTCCCAGTGGGAGTTGTGTGTGCTCCCTGTGCCTCCTGTGTCCCTCATGTGTGCTCCCTATGTCACCTCTGATCCCGGTGTGTGCCCCCTCTGTGAGCTGTGTTTGAGCTTCTTGTGTCTGGTGTGCTCCCTGTGACTCTAGTATGAGCTAGGTCTGCAGCACTTTTAGGACACCACCAAACAGCGTGCTTGTGACATGGCTTGTGGTGCTTGTTGACGTGGCCGTTCTGCGTTCAATTACCGCATGGCTGTCTGGGCAATAGAGGGCTCTAGTTAAACTATTGAAGACAACATTGTTTAGGTGGTCTGCATTGTTAATTAGCGGGGGCAGAGGCATTGGATTATAGATCTGAGGTCCAAATTAGCACAGTTTTTTTAAGTAATTGAGGGGGAGCAGAACAGGGCTGCTAATAAAGGAATCTGTACGGCTATGTTAGGAAAATTTACTCTCTTGCCTAACGGTGTGTCCCTGACACATGATTTCAGTGGCCAGCTTGAATTAAGCCTTACCGGTACCGGGAGAATGAACTAGATTGACCAGATGAACACATGTCTATTTCCAATCCATTCTGGTTTATTCACAGCTGGCAAACAGTTTTAATAGAGGGGGTTGAGCTTCCTTGACATCCAATCATATGTTAGCATTAGTATTTGACCAATAGTATAGTCACACATAAGCTCTGCATTAACATAATAGATGACTCCTAGTAACAGCATTTGACCAATCAGGTATATACACATAGGCTAGCATACAGTTGAGCCAGATGGCCTTTTATGGTAGGAAGGCTGTTCAAACTTTCAACATGTATGGATTTCCTGAAACAGTTTAAGGAAGTGTCTCACATTCCATAGGGGGAAGGGGTATTTTGTAGTACACTAACCAAATGTAATACACGTTGCTGAAAGGACAAAATGGAGTCACATATATCCCATCAAATCACCTCTTAGAACCTTATATATATACCTAATACTATATGGTTCTTTCTCTGCTCTTCCTTGGTTTGCTTATAAGCCTTTAGGTATTCCATGTACCCTTCAGGAGTATAATCCTCAGGCTTTGTTGAGGTTGTGTTTACCTCTTCTACCTCTACCGGAGTATAGAGGGATGTTGAGTGTACCCCTCTTTCGGCCACCTTTTTGACATATGGCTAGAAGGGAGGGCACACACTGCAGACAACAGCAGAGACCCACTATTGCAGCGACCACGGCAAATGCCACTCCTAAAACATACCTTATTTGACCAAAGTCAGGTATTCAGCCAAAAAGCCAGTCCCACCAACCTTGGTCAACATCCTGTTTTATATGTTTTCTCATCTCCTCTAGCTGGCCTATTTTATCTTTTATTCCACGGGAGTGATCTGATAAATTGAAACAACACATCCCTGCGAACGCTGAGCATCCTATACCATGCTGGAGCAATAAATAGTCAATAGTTGCCCTATTCTGCAAGATAGCCTTTTTATACGATTGTATATCCAGCAGCATATCTTGCAGAACTGCACTAGTGACATTTATCTGTTTTACCATACAACAGGCAAGTTTTGATATTGTCCTGTGGTTATATATGGCCAAACCTGGTACTCCTATCATAGATACCCCTAAACTCATATATTCTGATCTAGAGAGGAGATTCACATTATAATCGCAATTTTCTGGTAACTGTAGGGAAGTGTCTCTCGTGTGTCGTGTCTGCATTGCTGGGAATAGTGGTATCATTGCTAATGTCAGCCTGGCTATTGTACAGGGTCCCTCTGTAATATTGGCCGGTATAAATGTGTGACTAGTATTCCCACAGGCCAATACCCATCCTGCTGGTAGAGGTACATGTTTGTCTAGGGATGGTACTGTTTTTGTAATATTACATTGCATATTCTTTCCTGATATTATCTTTTTACAACTACCTAAATCTCTATCACAAATATTTGGTTTAGTCTTGTTCTGCATTTTTGCTTGTATGCAGGGGGGCAATAGTGTCTCATCACAGGTGAAGTTATAACATATTTCTGCTGCTGTGACAAGACCTGTAATTACTTCTATCATATTACTTTGCAGAGTCTCATATGTAGGACAGTCATAACAAGCATGATAAGGATTTACATATCCATATTTAACATCATGATCCTCCATATCTGCGTCATTCCATTGGGAACGTAGGAGCTCCGTCCATACATCTACTGGAGTGGGGACCGCTACCAGACATGTCTCCAAAATGTTAGATGCCGATAAAGTGGTTTGGAGACAAAAGTCAGTTAAGTTCAGAGTTTTGGCCAGGTACAGCCATAAGTTCTCCTTTGTCTTCCACAGATTGTCTTCCCCTCTGCATTCTGTTTTCAGGTATATCTGTCTGTTCCACAGCCATGGGACAGTAAGTAGGAGACACAAAATTACAATTATTAAGGCACTACATCTCAGCCATCTCGAGGAATTTCCCGACTGCGTCATCTTGTTGGGGGTCAAGGCTGTCTGCCTCCGTTAGTACCCCTTCTGTATCTTCTTCGAGGTCAAGGCTGTCTGCCTCCGTTAGTACCTCTGGGCCTCGTTGGAGGTCAGGGCTATATGCCCCCGTTAGTACCTCTCTTTTCTTCACCAACTTAATCCTTGTGGCGTGGATCCACGTGGGCGATTGTTCAGTGAGGACTGCTGTTCTGGTGATCACGACTACCTCGGTGGGTTGTCCGTAGGTGAAGCTTCCTGGTTCCTTTCCCTTCTTTAAGATCTTGATCATCACCTGGTCGCCTATCCGGAATGGACGGGTTGATTCCTGTGAAAGAGAAGGAGACTTACAAGCAACTTATTCTTCAGTTTTACTGAGGACTTTGATCAGATTAGTAACATACTCCTCCCTGATCAGGTCCAAGTCCCCTTCCTGTACTACCAGGGGGCGTCTTGCCCATGGTGTGGGGAAAGGCCTACCCATGAGTATCTCAATGCTGTTTATGTCCTACTCTGTGGAAATGTGCTACTTAAGATGGAAGCACTGTATTGGGGGAATGCATAACTTCCCCTCTTTGCAGACTAATTCTAATCCTGTCTTAGGATTTTTCTGCAATACTGGATAACACCAGTCTTGCTGTTCCTGTTCAGTGGCATACCACTGAAGATCAGTAAGCATTTGCAACATCTCAGGGGTTGGAGGTGCCAAACATGGCATCTCCCAATGGTTATACAAACCTGTGAGGTTGCTTTTGGCCACTCATTTCGCCATCTTAACTGCCAGCGCATTGCCCTGTGAGACATGATCCTTACAATCTGCTGCCGTAAATCCTCTCCTCTGCCAGATCATACCATGGTCCCACACTACCCCATGTGTGTACCTACTCTCAGTATGAATGGTGACAGGTCTATCAGCATGTAGAATACATGTCCTAGTGAGTGCAATAAGCTCAGCTGCCTGCTGTGTTGAGTGCGGATGTCCTTGAGTAGGCCTACAACATCATGAGTGGTGTGCAAAATGGTGTAATGTCACATTGTGAAAGAATTTGCCGACTCTACCATCATAGCACAGGCTGCAAGAGAACGCAGACATGCCGGCATCCCCTGGACAGAGGTGGGCATTACCTTTGAGAATAACACACAAGGACGCAACTTGCCTCCGTTTTCTTGTGTCAGTACACCCGCCATGGTTTTACAAGTTTGGCGTGCAAACATGTGGAAGGGCATATTATAGTCAGGGAGGCCCAGCCCTGGACTCGACATGAGCGAACATTTCAGATAATCAAATGCATTGTACATTTCAGAAGACCATTTAATCAAATCTGGATTTCCATCCAGAGTGGCTTGCCTCAAAACATTGTCAATAGTGGGAGCAATCAGTAATCCATTGTCTACCGTTTATCATACCAACGAAAGATAACATTTCTTTCTTGGTGTGCGGGGCGACCAAACCCGCAATAGACTGGACTCTTTCTGTGCTGATTCTCCGTTCACCTTTTGTGAGGACAAAGCCCAAGTATTCAACCTGCATTTTACACCATTGCATTTGCTTAAGTGTCACTTTGTGACCACATCCTGACAACCATTATAACAGTGATAAACCATCCTGAATGCTGGCCTCCGCTGACATGCTACACAGTAATAAATCATCGACATATTGCAGCAGCACAGAACCTTGGGGGGATGTACCATGACTCTAACATCGCTCGGAGGACTATGCTGTACACTACAGGTGAATCAGCATATCCCTGGGGCATTTCTGCACCAGGTCAGTTGGCGTCTGTCAAAGGAAAAAGCAAAAAGTAGTCTGGTTATCTTATCAACTGGGATAGAAAAGAATGCATTTTTCAGATCTATCACACTGAACCAAACAGCGTCTGCTGGAATGGCAGATAATAATTAAGTGACATCAGGTACAACAGGGGCTATAGGCACAATGATGTTGTTGATGGCCCTTAAATCCTGTACAAAGCGGGTAGCACCATCTGCCTTTGTCACTGGATTCACGGGCGTGCTGTAGGGTGAAATCACCTCTGCCAGGATTCCCTTTTGTAGGAATTCCTTTATCATTGGCCTAAGCCCATCAAGTTTCTCTTTTAACAGCAGGTATTGTTTCTGGAACACTGAGATGACACCTGGTTTCACAGTAGCTGTGTAATGTGTGCAATCTATGAATCCTGTGTCATATTCATTTGAGGACCATAATGCAGGGTTAATGTTATTCTGGGTGGTCCTGTATGTTTGCAAGAATCAGTGGCACTGGTGTAGAGACTGGAATGAGACCTGAGTGTACTCTTATGTCCTGATTCTTTGCTGATACCTGCAAGTCAAGCTTAATGAACAAATCTCTCCCTAATAGGCTGACTGGGCAATCTAGTATAATGCTAAATACATGACATGATGTATTCCCTGTCCATGGTTTCTACTGGTAAGGAATCTGTTCTGTATGTCCTTGTCAGTACCCCATTTATTCCCATAGAGGGCTCACATTTCCTTCCTGACACTCTGAGTCACCTAAGTGCGCCCCTTTCAGTCGGACGCTTTGGTCTGTCTTCTGTTCTGCCATTAGTATCTTAGCTGTCCATACGAGCAGAGCTCTGATGTTAAGCACAACACTGAACATGTAACATGTAACTGCAAACATTGAAACAAACAGATCTGACAATACAGACATGAACACACAAAGGGCCCATAAAAACTTTTCATTGAAATAAAAATGTACAGCTTGATCAATGCTGTTGGTACCAATAAAAAACCAAAAAACTTCCAATAAAATAAAATAAAATTCTTAATGCGCATATTTAAAAACAAATACCGTATTCCATACGCATTCATATACATTTTCATGTACTCATCTTCACAAACCAGCTCATAACCACGCCCTTATACATAAAATATGAATTGCACACACACAGCTCTGCTACGTACATACAACTCAGAGCCACACCCATTCACATTCCACTGAATCATGTATCTTTCACCCAATCACACAATCTCTTTGTTACATTCCAAAATTTGCAGCACAGACTAACACAGCTTTCCGGGAAGCAGATATTCATACCACACCCAGAATTGCTGATGGTCTGTCACTGTAAAACAATGTACATGTTAATCATACAGTCATTTTGTTAAAATTAACAAATCATCTTATATGCCATGTAGTTTTTTTGTTTAGTGTTACACACATCGCCCCCCCACCGTACACAACCATGCCTTCTACTTCCTCTTGTCTTGCGTCTCCCATTTCAGGAGTGTTCAAACAGGGGAAGTAAAGCAATACATCAAGACGTTCAGCTGTACCACATGTTCCTCAAACTTTTACTCACATCTGAATAAGGACTTATTGGGTGCAACCTTAGATTGATACGAGTGGACACTTCCAATTAGCATCATCACTGCAGGCACATTTTAAACCATCGGAACATACAATTGGGAAAGATCTAATCCAATACTGGAGCCCTGTCTGGAATATCTTAGAAATAACACAGGTTAGTATCTTCACATTCTGCTGATGCATCTACCAATTAGCAGCCCCCCTCCCCCCTCAACCCCCATATGAAATTCCTGAGCAGAGGAGGGGGGTGAGATGGGAGGGGGCTCTCTCTGAAAACACATCTCAGACAGAACAGGAAGAATTTTTTTTTTTTTTGTGGGACTACAAGTGACATTTTGGAGTTTACTGCAGATGTGGTGGGGGGGGGGGGATGCCTCATGGCAACTTCTTTGTTCTCTATAGGATTCAAAATCCTCCATCTTGAAATAAGAAATGCTGCTCATTTCATTTCTCTAACTTCAAGTTCTCTCAGTCACTTCCATATACACTTTTTCACCATAACTCAGCTTGCACCAGGCTATTATTATCCTTCAACAACTTCTCTCTTCAACTATCAATACACTTATGCATTAACTGTCCATCTTTTAGTGCTGTAATCTCTAATTCCAGGGACTATAAATCGTCACTATTTAAACACACACAGATCATTAGGGCAACAAAACTTAACCAGTTCATTTCTGAACGTTTAACACAAGCCCTTTCTAATTGCAAACACTGAGACACTTTTTCCCTTGCCATGAATTAACTTCCTGACTCTGCTGTGTCTTGTCACTCACCCTAACCCCCCTTCACAATCACGGGAGTTCTGATGTAACTGATTTTCATCCCTGTTGCCAGCCGGGCATAACATTCTGTTTCACATTTTATTCTACTTGTACTGCGTGTAGTATAACTAGTATGCGGTGTGCCAATATTTAGACCGCGCTCCATTATGTTTCCAAATGTTGGCATGGGGGGTCGGTATTTTTCTTCTAGTTTTAATGGTATAACCGCTGTTACAGCATCTTCCTCAATCTGAGTCAGAACTGGATACAGAGGTGCCGTGGGGGTGGATTTATTATAGGGTGGAGGGGGTTTCTGACTTCTCTTCTTTATACCTACCTCCTGTTCTATTTCATGTAGAGACCTATCATTTTTGGGACTTTTTAGATTCTTATTCTTCTTGCTATTACCTGCATCATACCAGTGGGGGGCTATTTCCAGCCATTGTTCTGCACTCCTGGACATGTAATCCATGTCCCAGGAAGGATCCGCATCGAAATGCGGCCAGGCTGTTTTATCACCTAGACATAGTCCTTTGACCATATCCATATGATAAATACTATTATCACCGTCCCTGGGGAATGGATCTGCAGCATCCATTACCTCAGTCCAGCCTGCTAGATTATCTACCCACGGGTTGATCAGGTAATAGTTTGTTGGACTAACACGGGCTACATAGATTTTACAAGTTTCTCCTGGTTCTGGTTTAGGGAATTTAGTTTTAGACCCTTGTCCTCCCATGTTAGTATTTATAGTTCAAAGAATAAGTGAGACAATCACTGTCAGGACTGGCTGTACTGCACTGAAATAGCGCCGACAAGACCTGTCAACTGATCAGCTGATTCGTATCTTAATGTCTCTCTATACTCTTTGGACCCCTATCGACTATTGTTGTTTCGGACTGCCACTTGCGTTCAAATTTTCCGGGTCAACAGATCACTCTTAGCCGAAAAACTGGGGCGTCTTGCAGTCCTCCACAACACAAACAATTTTACACGTTAACAGTAGTTAACCCAAAATACATCAATTTGATAATAACAGTGGGATGCGACCGTACACTTACCAACCGATCAGTATCTCACACAAACAGATAATCTTATTACTTCTAAAATACTTATACTATATATATATATAAGAGTTAATTCAAGCTTGTATCCTTCTGTTCCCGGAACAGATTATTCTTATATATAGTGCACTATCTAACGATACGGACCCAAATGAGCCTCTTACAATCAACATTTTATACCTAACGATATGGACTCAATGATATGAGCCGCTTAAAATCAACATTTGCGTGTCCCAGACATCGCATCACTGAAATCATAAATAGATGGTTCGACTTACTTGAATGGGATTTTTGGTCATTGCTCCCAGGTCCAAGGCGGACAAGAATTGATGTCTTTCACGGTAGACCTGAAGAGTTGACCCTCCCAATCCCGGACTGAGACCCCAGATCTGTTAGGAAAATTTACTCTCTTGCCTAACGGTGTGTCCCTGACACATGATTTCAGTGGCCAGCTTGAATTAAGTCTTACCGGTACCGGGAGAATGAACTAGATTGACCAGATGAACACATGTCTATTTCCAATCCATTCTGGTTTATTCACAGCTGGCAAACAGTTTTAATAGAGGGGGTTGAGCTTCCTTGACATCCAATCATATGTTAGCATTAGTATTTGACCAATAGTATGGTCACACATAAGCTCTGCATTAACATAATAGATGACTCCTAGTAACAGCATTTGACCAATCAGGTATATACACATAGGCTAGCATACAGTTGAGCCAGATGGCCTTTTATGGTAGGAAGGCTGTTCAAACTTTCAACATGTATGGATTTCCTGAAACAGTTTAAGGAAGTGTCTCACATTCCATAGGGGGAAGGGGTATTTTGTAGTACACTAACCAAATGTAATACACGTTGCTGAAAGGACAAAATGGAGTCACATATATCCCATCAGGCTATGTCACACATTATAACAGTGTCATCCACAGATCCCCCAAAAGTGTCATCCGCAGATGCCCCCATAGGTGGCATCCATAGATCCCCCATAACAGTTTGTCATCCACAGATCCCCCATAACAGTGTGTCATTCACAGATTCCCATAACAGTATCATCAACAGATATTCCATAACAGAATGTCATCCACAGATCCCCCTGTAACAGTGTGTCATCCACAGATCCCCCCGTAACAGTGTGTCATCCATAGATCCCCCCGTAACAGTGTGTCATCCACAGATCCCCCCCGTAACAGTGTGTCATCCACAGATCCCCATAACAGTGTGTCATCCACAGATCCCCATAACAGTGTGTCATCCAAAGATCCCCCATAACAATGTGTCATCCACAGATCCCCCATAACAGTGTCTCATCCACAGATCCGAATAAGGCCGCATGCACACGACCGTGGTGTGTTTTTTGCGGTCCGCAAATCCCGGATCCGCAAAACACGGATGGCGTCCGTGCGCGTTCCGCAATTTGCGGAACGGCATGGACAGCCTTCAATATAAATGCCTATTCTTGTCTGCAAAACGCGGACAAGAATAGGACATGTTATATTTTTTTAGTGGGGCCGCAGAACGGAGCCACGGATGCGGACAGCACACGGAGTGCTGTCCGCATCTTTTGCGGCCCCAATGAAGTGAATGGGTCCGCATCCGAGCCACCAAAACGGCGGCTCGGATGCGGACCCAAACAATGGCCGTGTGCATAAGGCCTAACAGTGTGTCATCCACAGATCCCCGTTAGGCCTCTTTCACACGAGCGTGTCCAGATAAGGTTCGAATGCGTTGCGGCAAACCCGCGCGAGTAGGTACCCAATTGCAGTCAGTTTTGTTTTGCACGCGCGTGATAAAAAACTGAATGTGGTACCCAGACCCAGGTTTGGGTTCGGTGTTGTGTAGATTGTATTATTTTCCCTTATAACATGGTTATAAGGGAAAATAATAGCATTCTGAATACAGAATATATAGTACAATAAGGCTGGAGGGGTTAAAAAATAAATATATAATTTAACTCACCTTAATCCACTTGTTCGTGCAGCTGGCATCTCTTCTGTCTTCTTCTTTCAGGAATAGGACCTTTGATGACGTCACTGCGCTCATCACATGGTCCATCACATGATCTTTTACCATGGTGATGGATCATGTGACGGACCATGTTATGAGCGCAGTGACGTCATCAAAGGTCCTATTCCTCAAAGAAGAAGACAGAAGAGATGCCAGCTGCGCAAACAAGTGGATTAAGGTGAGTTAAATATTATTATTTTTTTTTTAACCCCTCCAGCCTTATTGTACTATATATTCTGTATTCAGAATGCTATTATTTTCCCTTATAACCATGTTATAAGGGAAAATAATAATGATCGGGTCCCCATCCCGATCGTCTCCTAGCAACCGTGCGTGAAAATCGCACCGCATCCGCACTTGCTTGCGGATGCTTGCGATTTTTACGCAGCCCCATTCTCTTCTATGGGGCCTGCGTTGCGTGAAAAACACAGAATATAGAACATACTGCGATTTTCACACAATGCCCCAAGTGATGCGTGAAAATCACCGCTCGTGTGCACAGCCCCATAGAAATGAATGGGTCCGGATTCAGTGCGGGTGCAATGCGCTCACGTCACGCATTGCACCCACGCGGAAAACTCGCTCGTGTGAAGGGGGCCTAACTGTGTGTCATCCACAGATCCTCCATAACAGTGTCATCCACAGATCCCTCATAGCAGTGTGTCCTCCACAGATCCTCCATAAAAGTGTCATCCACAGATCCCCCATAACAGTGTAATCCACAGATCCCCCATAGCAGTGTGTCCTCCACAGTTTCCCATAACAGTGTCATCCACAGAGCTTCTATAACAGTGTCATTCACAGATCCTCCATAACAGTGTGCCATCCACAGATCCTCTATAATGGTGTCATCCACAGATCCCCCATAACAGTGTGTCATCCACAGATCCCCCATAACAGTGTAATCCACAGATCCCCCATAACAGTGTGTCATCCACAGATCCTCTATAACCGTGTCATCCACAGATCCTCCATAACAGAATGTCATCCACAGATCCTCTATAACAGTGTCATCCACAGATCTTCCATAACAGTATCATCCACAGATCCTCAATAACAATGTGTCATCTACAGATCCCCCATAACAGTGTGTTATCCACAGATCCTCTATAACAGTGTCATCTACAGATCCTCCATAACAGAATGTCATCCACAGATCATCCTTAACAGAGTGTCATTCACAGATCCCCCCATAACAGTGTGTCATCCACAGATCCCCCCATAACAGTGTGCCATCCACAGATCCCCATAACTGTGTGTTATCCACAGATCCTCCATAACAGTGTCATCCACAGATCCCCCATAACAGTGTAATCCAGAGATCCCCCATAGCAGTGTGTTATCCAGTGATCCCCGATAACAGTGTGTTGCTTTTTGAATCCAGAGGAAAAACAAACCAGGCTGTTGTAGTGAGCTTCATTTATATTAATATAAGCAGATATATAACGCGAGTTTGACCGCGACGCGTGGTTGATTAAGTGTGGTTGTGTAAGTGTGTGACTTAAGATTAAGTGACTTTAGATTCAGGGACTTCAGTAGGGGCTGAAATTAGCCAGTTTCTTATTACTACATTATATTGTATTTTACACTTGCAGTGTAATCCCCATCTAGTATGTGTTGCACAATTGACAACGCAGTCCAGTGCACATCTTGCATGATGTATGCAGTATTGGAACAGCCGTTCGAGGGTGCATTTCTTTGTTCAAGATGTGAGCAAATTACCCGTTTGGAATCGCAAATCGAGTCTCTAAACGGGCAAGTTGCAACACTGAGAGGCATTGACAATTTTCAAAAGAGTTTGCTTCTCACCGGGCAAGAACTCTTTGGGGTATATGAGGGGGAGGGTGACAGAGAGGAGGCTGAGGAAAGTGAGGTAGCTAGCTGGGTAAAAATACCAAACTTCAAAAAAGCTAAATTTAGCCAACTAAGAGAGGCCTTAGGCCTAACTAACTGGGACAAAGTCCTCAAAAATAAAAAATACAGCCACAAAATGGGATATCTTTAAAAGCATCCTAAAATCTCTTTGTGAGAGGTACATAACGTATGGGCAGGGCCGGGGCTATAATAAGGCAGACCAAGCGGCTGCCTTAGGGCGCAGAGATGGAGGGGCGGAAAAAATGTAACTTTTTTTTTTAAATACCCTGTATTTTTTTCCCCTGGGTCTTATGGGGCGAATACTAATGAAGCACTTCCATTTAGGAAGCGCTTCATTAGTATCGGAGGACCGGGAAGCGGTGAAAGTTCTGTACTCACCGCTTCCTGGTCCTCCGCTCGGCTGTCTGCTGTAAAGGACTGCGCATCATGTGACCTCACTATGCGCAGCCTTCACAGCTGACAGCCGAGAACCAGGAAGAAGAGAGAGTGCGCTGGTGGTCAGGAGCGGCGGCTCCAGGAGCAGGAGAGGTAAGTTATTTTATTTATTTTTATTTGCGCTGATGGCTGACATGGGGTTGCATGATTGATGGCGGGCATGATGGCTGACTTAGGGGCATGATGGCTGACTTGGGGGGCATGATGGCTGACTTGGGGGCATGATGGCTGACTTGGGGGCATGATGGCTGACTTGGGGGGCATGATGGCTGACATGGGGGTATGATAGCTGACATGAGGGGCTGATCTGAGGCATTGGGGGTCTGATCTGAGGTCTGATTAACCTTGGGGGTCTGATTGCTGGTCTGACCTGAGGTGCAATGGAAAATATTTTTTTTTATTATCCTCCTCTAAAACCTAGGTGCGTCTTACAGGGCGAAAAATACAGTCCTCAAACCAGCTATTGTCTGAAGCAGAGAGAAGATACTAGGACCACACAGAGGAGAGGCCAACTGCTGCAGACAGGATCAGGGCCAGGTGAGCTGTGAGGGGGAGGAGGGGCGCCAAAATGTAGCTTCGCTTGTGTTGGAAAAAATCCTTGCACCGGCCCTGCGTATGGGAATAAAAGGTTAAGGAACAAAAAGAAACCAATGTGGATAAATAGAACTGTAAAGAAAGCATATAAATCACTAAAACAGGAGGGTAGCATGGAAGCACTGAAAAACTATAAGGAAAAAAAAAAAACATGTAAAAAACAAATAAAAGCGGCCAAACTAGAGACCGAGAGATTAAGAGAGTAAAACTAACCCTAAAATGTTCTTTAATTATATAAATGTTAAAAAGTATAAATCTGAAGGTGTCAGCCCTTTAAAGAGTAATGAGGGGGGAGTCGCAGAGAGCGACGAGGAGAAAGCAAAGCTGTTAAATATTTTTTTCTCCAATGTATTCACTGAAGAAAATAAACTGTCAGATGACATGCAGAATGTAAAAATTTATTCCCCATTAAAAGTGTCCTGTCTGACCCAGGAAGAAGTACAACAGCGACTTGAAAATAGAGTTCAGCGAACACCTGGATGTTCGGGTTCGAGAAGTTCGGCCGAACTTCCCGAAAATGTTCAGATTCGGGATCCGAACTCGACCCGAACTTCGCCCTGAACCCGAACCCCATTGGGGTTCAATGGGGACCCGAACTTTTCGGCACTAAAAAGGCTGTAAAATAGCCCAGGAAAGGCTGCAAAATGTAGGTAAATCCCCTGCAAACAAATGTGGATAGGGAAATGAATAATAAAAAAAAAAAATTAACCAATATCAATTGGAGAGAGGTCCCATAGCAGAGAATTAGGCTTCATGTCACCCACCACTGGAACAGGCCATTGTCAGATATTTTTAGGCCCCGGCACCCAGACAGAGGAGAGAGGTCCCATAGCAGAGAATCAGGCTTCATGTCATAGCAGAGAATCAGGCTTCATGTCACCCACCACTGGAACAGGCCATTGTCAGATATTTTTAGGCCCCGGCACCCAGACAGAGGAGAGAGGTCCCATAGCAGAGAATCAGGCTTCATGTCATAGCAGAGAATCAGGCTTCATGTCACCCACCACTGGAATCGGCCATTGTCAGATATTTTTAGGCCCCGGCACCCAGACAGAGGAGAGAGGTCCAGTGCAGGAAGTAAGGTGGGCACATTGTCTTTGTACCGGGGATCCAGCAGGGTGGCAACCCAGTAGTCCGCACACGTTAAAATGTGGGCAACTCTGCTGTCGTTGCGCAGGCACTGCAGCATGTAGTCGCTCATGTGTGCCAGGCTGCCCAGAGGTAAGGACAAGCTGTCCTCTGTGGGAGGCGTATAGTCATCGTCCTGCATTTTCCCCCAGCCACGCACCAGTGATGGGTCCGAGCTGCGTTGGGTGCCACCCCACTGTGAACATGCTTCATCCTCCACCCTCCACCTCCTCCTCATCCTTGTCCTCCTCGTCCTCCAGTAGTGGGCCCTGTCTGGCCACATTTGTACCTGGTCTCTGCTGTTTCAGAATGGCCTGCTGACGTTTACCCCGGGCTGTGCTGAAGTTGGTGGTGAAGGTGTGTGGCTGACTGGATGAGCAGGTGGAAGAAGAGGAGGAGGAAGCCGAGTAGGAGGAGGAGGCTACAGGAGGCAAAGAATGTTGCCCTGTGATCCTTGGCGGCGGAAGGACGTGCGCAAAGAGCTCTCTGCCTGGGGCCCAGCCGCCACTACATTTACCCAGTTTGCAGTAAGGGAGATATAGCGTCCCTGGCCATGCTTACTGGTCCACATATCTGTGGTTAGGTGGACCTTGCCACAGATGGCGTTGCGCAGTGCACACTTTATTTTATCGGATACTTGGTTGTGCAGGGAAGGCACGGCTCTCTTGGAGAAGTAGTGTCGGCTGGGAACAACATACTGTGGGACAGCAAGCGACATGAACTGTTTGAAGCTGTCCGTCTCCACCAACCTGAATGACAGCATTTCATGGGCCAGTAGTTTAGAAATGCTGGCATTCAGGGCCAGGGATCGAGGGTGGCTAGGTGGGAATTTACGCTTTCTCTCAAATGTTTGTGAGATGGAGAGCTGAACGCTGCCGTGTGACATGGTGGAGATGCTTGGTGACGGAGGTGGTGGTGTTGGTGGTACATCCTCTGTTTGCTGGGCGGCAGGTGCCAACGTTCCTCCAGAGGCGGAGGAAGAGGCCAAAGCAGCAGCAGAAGAGGTAGCAGGGGGAGCCTGAGTGAGTTCCTTGTTTTTAAGGTGTTTACTCCACTGCAGTTCATGCCACTGATTTAGGGAATTGCTAATTTGGGAATTGTATTTCAACCCAGAACAAAAACTGTGCTTTGACGGACACTAAATAACTTGACCAGCCACAGCAGTTACCACAGATTTAGCTGAATATAAATTGGAGGCCTAGTATTTAGGCCCTGGATGACAGGTATCCCTTTTACGGACAGAATTAGACTTGGAAATGCACGGTAGCGTGTGAAGTTATTGAGGATGACCCTATCAGCACCTTCAATGTAATATACCATTTTATGGATAGATTTAAACTTGGCCTGCTACAGCAGAAACCACTGATTTAGGGAATTGCTAATTTGGGAATTGTATTTAAACCCAGAAAAAAATATATCCTTTGCCAGACAGCAGACAGTATTACAACTGGCTAGCCACAGCTGAAACACCAGATTTAGGGTACTGCTATTTTGGCAATTGTATTTCACCCCTCAATAAAATAGCAAGCACAGCCAAGCCCCTGATGTAGGATATAGCAAAAAAAACAACACACTATTGATGGTTAAATGGACTTGGTGGCAGCTTGTGCTGGCGCACCACAAGACACAAAATGGCCGCCGATCACCCCAGAAAAAAGTGACAGAAAAACGCTCTCGGCAGCCTAAAAACAGTGAGCAATTAACTAGCAGAAGTTGAATGATACACAGCTGTAAATCGATCACTTCAGTAAGTGTTTTTGATGAGTAAATCCCTGCCGAATCTGGCCCTAACAGCAGCAGCTGCATCCTATCCCTACACTGATCAGAGCAGAGTGACGTGCGGCGCTACGTGACTCCAGTTTAAATAGAGGCTGGGTCACATGCTGCACTGGCCAATCACAGCCATGCCAATAGAAGCAATGGCTGTGATGGCCTCTTGGGGCAAGTAGTATGACGCTTGTTGATTGGCTGCTTTGCAGCCTTTCAAAAAGCGCCAAGAAAGCGCCGAACACCGAACCCGGACTTTTACGTAAATGTTCGGGTTCGGGTCCGTGTCACGAACACCCCAAAATTCGGTACGAACCCGAACTATACAGTTTGGGTTCGCTCATCCCTACTTAAAAAGATTAAAATAGACAAATCGCCAGGAATGGATGGCATACACCCCCATATCCTAAGGGAATTAAGTAATGTCATAGCCAGACCCTTATTTCTGATATTTGCTGACTCTATACTGACAGGGAATGTCCCACAGGATTGGCGCATGGCAAATGTGGTGCTAATATTCAAAAAGGGTCCAAAAACAGAGCCTGGAAACTATAGGCCGGTAAGTTTAACATCTGTTGTGGGTAAACTGTTTAAAGGTTTTCTAAGAGATGCTATCTTAGAGCATCTCAATGGAAATAAGCAAATAACACCATATCAGCATGGCTATATGAGGGATCGGTCATGCCAAACTAATTTAATCAGTTTCTATGAGGAGGTAAGTTCTAGACTTAACAGCGGCGAATCAATGGATGTCGTATATCTGGACTTCTCCAAAGCATTTGACACTGTACCACATAAAAGGTTAGTATATAAAATGCGAAATGCTCGGACTGGGAGAAAACGTCTGTATGTGGGTAAGTAACTGGCTCAATGATAGAAAACAGAGGGTGGTTATTAACGGTACACATTCAGATTGGGTCACTGTCACTAGTGGGGTACCTCAGGGGTCAGTATTGGGCCCTATTCTCTTCAATATATTTATTAATGATCTTGTAGAAAGCTTGCATAGTAAAGTATCAATTTTCGCACACTAAACTGTGTAAAGTAATTAACACTGAAGAGGACAGTATACTACTACAGAGGGATCTGGATAGATTGGAGGCTTGGGCAGATAAGTGGCAGATGAGGTTTAACACTGACAAATGTAAGGTTATGCACATGAGAAGGAATAATGCAAGTCACCCGTACATACTAAATGGTAAAACACTCGGTAACACTGACATGGAAAAGGATCTAGGAATTTTAATAAACAGCAAACTAAGCAGCCAAAACCAGTGTCAGGCAGCTGCTGCCAAGGCCAATAAGATAATGGGTTGCATCAAAAGAACATAGTCCTACCACTTTACAAATCGCTAGTCAGACCACACATGGAGTACTGTGTACAGTTCTGGGCTCCTGTAAACAAGGCAGACATAGCAGAGCTGAAGAGGGTCCAGAGGATGGCAACTAAAGTAATAACTGGAATGAGGCAACTACAGTACCCTAAAAGATTATCAAAATTAGGGTTATTCACTTTAGAAAAAGACGACTGAGGGGAGATCTAATAACTATGTATAACTATATCAGGTGTCAGTACAGAGATCTATCCCATCATCTATTTATCCCCAGGACTGTGACTGTGACGAGGGGACATCCTCTGCGTCTGGAGGAAAGAAGGTTTGTACACAAACATAGAAGAGGATTCTTTACGGTAAGAGCAGTGAGACTATGGAACTCTCTGCCTGAGGAGGTGGTGATGGTGAGTACAATAAAGGAATTCAAGAGGGGCCTGGATGTATTTCTGGAGCATAATAATATTACAGGCTATAGCTACTAGAGAGGGGTCGTTGATCCAGGGAGTTATTCTGATTGCCTGATTGGAGTCGGGAAGGAATTTTTTATTCCCCTAAAGTGGGGAAAATTGGCTTCTACCTCGCAGGTTTTTTTTTGCCTTCCTCTGGATCAACTTGCAGGATGACAGGCCAAAGTGGATGAACAAATGTCTATCCACAGATCCCCATAACAGTGTGTCATCCACAGATCCCCCATAACAGTGTGTCATCCACAGATCCCCCATTACAGTGTGTCATCCACAGATCCCCCATAACAGTGTGTCATCCACAGATCCCCCATAACAGTGTGTCATCCACAGATTCCCCATAATAGTGTGTCATCCACAGATCCCCAATAACAGTGTGTCATCCACAGATCCCCATGACAGTATCAACCACAGATCCCCATGACAGTATCATCCACAGACCCTTCATAACAATGTGTCATCCACAGATCTTCCATAGCAGTATCATCCACAGATCCTCCATAACAATGTGTCATCCACAGATCCTCCATAACAGTGTCATCCACAGATCCTCCATAACAGTGTCATCCACAGATCCTCCATAACAGTGTCATCCACAGATCTTCATAACAGTGTCATCCATAGATCCCCCATAACAGTGTAATCCACAGATCCCTCCATAACAGTGTAATCCACAGATACCTCCATAACAGTGTCATCCACAGATACCTCCATAACAGTGTCATCCACAGATCCCTCCATAACAGTGTCATCCACAGATCCCTCCATAACAGTGTCATCCACAGATCCCTCCATAACAGTGTCATCCACAAATCCCCCATAACAGTGTGTCATCCACAGATCCCCCATAACAGTGTGTCGTCCACAGATTTCCCATAACATTGTGTCATTCACAGATCCCCATAACAGTGTGTCGTCCACAGATTTCCCATAACATTGTGTC
Organism: Bufo bufo; assembly: GCF_905171765.1. Classification (NCBI taxonomy): domain Eukaryota; kingdom Metazoa; phylum Chordata; class Amphibia; order Anura; family Bufonidae; genus Bufo; species Bufo bufo. The sequence goes on along the minus strand of NC_053389.1, from coordinate 508,721,570 downwards.
ATCCACAGATCCCCATAACAGTGTCCTTCACAGATCCCCCATAACAGTGTCATCCACAGATCCACCATAACAGTGCCATCCACAGATCCCCCATAACAGTGTATCATCCAAAGATCTCTCTATAACAGTATCATCCACAGATCCCTCTATAACCGTGTGTCATCCACAGATCCCTCATAACAGTGTCATCCACAGATCCCCCATAACAATGTCATCCACAGATCCCCATAACAGTGTACATTTGCAGCATTATCTCCATTGACTGCTATGGAATTGACAGTGATCAGCTATTTTCAGAACACTATTAGCATAATTGAGGATGACCATGCATGCACATTGTGCTCTCCCTTCACTTCAGGAGCCCAGATGGGACAACCCCTTTTTTCTGCTTATAAACTGCACCATGAAAAAAATGAAGTGCCCTGGCCATTCTTCATGTGGGCTCCATGTCCAGAATTCCCTTTGAAAATGGGCATTAATGAAAATCCACAGCAAAACTGCATCAAAAAGTGTGTTATAAAATGCATTACAAAAAAACACATCCAAAAAAACCTGATGCAGATTCTGCTTTAGGTTTTTTTCAGCACAGAAAATACTCTGTGTGAACATACCCAAAGAGGCTGCAGGATCAGCAGCTTACAGTATATAGGCTAAAGAGAGATAATGTGGCAGTCTACAATCAGCTGCTGTGGTTGCAACCGCTGTCTGTGCCTACAAAGTCCTGTCAGACTTCTGGTCCAATATTTCAGGATTTGGGGCCCCAGTTTTAATTTTGCCTAGGGCCACACTTTGCCTAAAACCGACCCTGGTCTGACCAAGAAAGTCAAGCAAGGCTGTTTGCTGTGCTAAAAGTCGAAACAATGGTGGAAGTTAAAAAGTTAAAAAGTCAGGGCAGGAAGTAGAAAAGATGGAGTGGCTTTAAAAAAAAAACATATATACATAGAATATTCACATATAGGCTGTTAATATATGATAAAAAATGTTGATGGCAGTGCCCCTTTAAGCGAACAGTTAAAGGGATTATCCAATGATTAATGTAAAAAATGAAAATCTCACATGGATCCAAAGATCTCCTCATTCATTGCTCTGCTAGATTTATATCAAGCTGGCAGCTCAAGGGGCGTGTCTTTTCTGCTGCAGCTAAGGGGGCGTGTCCATGTTCTACCTATCACAGCTCAGGAGGCAGTTGAAGGATGGAAATGAGTATGTGCGGCCTTCGCAGGACAAAGAAATAAGGAAAAGTACATAAAAACAGGTGGTGCTATACAGATACATTTTATTGAATAACTTAGTGACTATACAACATTTTTAATTCAATTCAATTACAAAATTATTCAGATCCAGGTGCTGGTTTGAAAACTGTAGAATATTTTTTTGTGGGACAACCCCTTTAAGACAGATTAATTTCCTTTTCCATTTGCTGTGTGGATCTATTTGCTACTTGTCAGTAGTTTACCCAGCCAAAATTCGGAGCGTGGCTGTGATGGAATGGTTGCCACGCCGACCAGACAAGCCCTAGCTGGTTGAGCTGTGATCAGTGATGCTGTAAGCGGAGCCAATCAGGTTCCTGGCTCAGTGGATTTAATTCTGCTGCACAGTCATGGCAGTTTCTGGTGACTATGTATCGTATTTTTCGCCCCATAAGACGCACCTTTCCCCCCCCAAAAGTGGGGGGAAAATGCCCCTGCATCTTATGGGGCGAATGCTGCCATTTTAAATCGCAGTCTGCCGCTCACTCACTTCCTTAATGCCTAAACCTTTTATAATAATAACTTTAATTGAAGTTCCGATCCCCAGCCCCATCTGTACTACTTACTAAATGTCCTGTAGAAGGCAGAGCAGGACGGCTGGCCAGCCGTAACTCACTGATGTCACGTGCCTGCGCCGCCTACTTTATGAATGAAGTAGGCGGCGCAGGCACGTGACATCAGTGAGTTACGGCCGGCCTCCCGCCCTGCTCTGCCTGCTACAAGACATTTAGTAAGTAGTACAGATGGGGCTGGGGAACGGAACTTCAATAAAAATTATTATTATAAAAGGTTTAGGCAATAAAGCAGTGAGTGAGCGGCGGGGCCAGAGTACAGTGACCGCACCGGTCCCGCCGCATTTGCATGCCACCCTCCCACAGGTTTAGCTCCGGTATATTAGGGCATCTGTGGATGCCACTATTATGGGGTGGGGGATATGTGGATGGCACTGTTATGGGTTGGGGGATCTGTGGGTGACACATATAGCAGTGCCATCCACAGATCCACCCCCCATAACAGTGCCATCCACAGATCCCCCTCCATAACAGTGCCATCCACAGATCACCCCCCATAACAGTGCCATCTACATATCACCCCCCATAACAGTGCCATCCACAGATCACCTCCCATAACAGTGCCATCCACAGATCACCCCCCCATAACAGTGCCATTCACAGTTCTTCCCCCATAACAGTGCCATCCACCGATCATCCCCCATAACAGTGCCATCCACAGATCACTTATAGCAATGGTCTATTAGAGACCTACAATCCCTGTAGGGGTCACTAACAAATGTTAAAATTTTTGTCTTTATTACTTCATGGACAAAACACACTATAAGGAAAAAACAATACACTTTAAAATTATCAGTGTGTCAGCGTATACACGGGGTTGTGTGATTGCACTTGCAAGGTGTGACAGTATATGCAGTATATAGGATAGAATCCCTGGATGGGGTATATCTCCTCCCCCCTAGAGGTATAGGATAGTATTGCTACTGGCAGTTACTGATTAAATTCACTGATAGTGGGTCAACTGCAGGGGCACTGGTGAGTGTGTCTCTCCTGTCACTGTTCACTGCTATCTGTTCCCTAGATCAGGGTTACCGAGCAGCTAGCATGATTGCTAGTCCCCTATATTGGGTGGCTGTTTCTCTCAGCCGCAGGGTATACACAATGTCACCAGGCTCTTTAGCCACTGTTTGACTCCTTTCTAGCACTGATTTCAAACTGCGCTCCTTCCTCTATTGCTGTGTCATAGAGGCTTCAATATTCACTGTAATCGAATACCTATGCTGTCACACTCTCCTTGTCTGCTCGGCTAAATGCCGCCGCATGCTACTAACGCTGTTCACTGGCTAAAAGATATGCCGCTCTATACCACCCCTCCCGACATGTTTCGCCACTGGATGTGGCTTCGTCAGGGGATGCGGGGTATATGAGCGGGCGCGCTTCATAAGACCTTCCTTTATGCTCATTCAGGTCCCGCCCATCTGTCACAGCCATCATCCGATGACCAACCACAATCACTTCCTCCGTCCAGGCCTCCGAATGCCGGCCACGTCACTCCGCCGACGCACATCCTGTGCGCCTTCCTCTGCCGCCTCGTCACCTATACTATCTGGTACGTGCGGCATATATTATGAATGAGAAGACGTTTACAATCAACCTGGGTGGGTTCGACTGCACGAAGTCTCCGCCCCCATTGTTGATAAACGATGTTTCTTTATTCTTCATTCGATTTAGATCCACTTTATTTTCCCTATCTTTTTACTGTATAAGTCCATCCTGGTCCATCCTGGTTTGATGATAATATATATTAGTTGTCTATACAAAAAAGAAGAAGATTTATAGTCAGTCCCGATGTGGAAGAAACTATAGACATACTTCAGTTGGTTTATTATCCTGATATATCAAAATGGCTTGATGTTATGTTTAGTATTATTTTTATTTTTATCAATGTGTGGCATATATCACTACTCAATACTATCCCATAGTAGGGATTTATTATCCCAATATGAGAGTTGCCAGTATGTGATACGTCCACCATACTTTATACTACCATACTTTATACTGGTGTAAAAGTTAGTAGTGTGCGAATCATCCACCATACTTGATACCATCATGCTTATACCATGAATTGGTATATATCTCACAGTGGGAATCAGTTACGCAGCTTTTGTATAGTTATTGCTTACTTACTATTTTTATATTTGTATTATTCATTTATTAATTAATATTTGTAATTTTTATTAAGGGTATCAAGATATGTTACCATCCACCATGCTCTATATTTTGCTGATGACACCACTGGACTCGATTTCTTCACCATAGGATAGACGAATTGATCGACTATATCTATGAAGGGAGGTGGAATGAAGAAAAATGGGGGGGGGGGGAAATAAGGAGTAAAGTGGTCTTCATCATCCTATGGTATTGCGGATAGGAGGGAGGAGGATTAATTTGGCTATCCTACAGTTATGCGGCGGTAATTCTCTGTAGTCCAACTGAGGTCTATTTTGTTATTTCCTATTGTTGTATTATTTTAATATGCAGAATTATCTGTATCATTTCTCATACCTGTCACTATTGCGCTATGTGGCATTTAGATAAAGGCCGTATATGAGAATCCCTCATTTAGGCCACCTGGACTCAAGGTCTGCAGTCGATGTATCCATCTGGCCTCTTCCTGCAGGAGTTTGGTGTCCAAATTTCCCCTCCTTGGTCCCAAAGTTTTTTTCACAAGTCCCCAAAATTTGAGGACCTCAAGGTTCCCACCATGTGTGTAGGTTATATGTCTATACAGTGACGTGTCTTTGCCCGTGTTTATGGAACTAATGTGACCAGAGATTCTACGCCTCAATTCCTGTGTGGTTTTACCCACATATAACTTGGGACAATTACATGAGGCGATGTAAATAATGCCACTGCTCCGGCAATTAAAGAACTCTCTGATCACATAGTCACGTCCATCCATAGGGTTTCTGAATTTTTTTACCTTGGGTAAATATTTGCAGAAGGTACACCCTCCACAGGGAAATGAGCCAGTGATACTGGATTTTAACCAATTCGTATTTATCATTTCTCTTTCAGGCAGGAAACTGTGGACTAACTTGTCCCTAAGGTTTGGCCCTCTCCTGTATGTAACACTGGGATACGATGGCAGAACGGCTCTCAGTTGGTCATCACTGGTAAGTACCTTCCAGTGCTTCTTTAGTATTTTCATCACCTGTTGGTTGCCACAGTCGAAAGTCCCTATGCACCTAATCCTTTTATCTTTTCCTTTTTGATTCGAATTAACTTCATAATTCGGAGATATTAATTCATCCCTATTTGTCCCCTTGGCACGGTTGTAGGCCTTTTTAAGGCATTTACATGGGTAGCCCCTGCTCCTAAATCGTTTATAGAGCTCATCAGCCTCTTTCTTGAAAGTCTCTTCCGTGGTGCAGTTCCTTCTGGCCCTTAAGTACTGCCCCACTGGTATTCCTCTTTTCAATGCCACTGGATGCCAACTCGTCCAGTGGAGAAGACTATTGGTCGAGGTAGGTTTTCGAAATATTTCTGTTAGGATCTGCCCATCCGTGTTCTTCTGGATCAGGAGGTCAAGAAAACATATCCGATTGGGATGAATTTCCGAGGTAAAGTGCATACCTATTTCATTCTGATTTAGACAATCGACAAAGGTGACGAACTCATCTTCCCCCCCCTCCCAAAACAACAAAACATCGTCGATGAATCGACCCCAAAATAAAATGTGACTTGTAAATTGTGCCATATTGTCCGTAAAGTCAATAGTGTCTTCCCACCACCCTAAAAACAAATTTGCAAAAGTTGGTGCACATGGAGTCCCCATCGCGGTACCTTTCATCTGTTGATAAAAGGCACCGTTACAGAGGAAATAATTGTGAGTTAAAATAAATCTTAATAATGATAAGATAAATAAACTGTGCTCGTGAAAATTGGTGCTCTTGGTGTCCAAAAAGTACTTTGTAGCCTGGATGCCCAGCTCATGATCTATATTGCTATAGAGAGCTTCCACATCCAAGCTTGCCAGGAATGTAGATGAGGATAGAGAAATTCCCCTAATTCTTGTTAGTACATCTGTTGTATCTTTGATGTACGAGGGGAGAGACGACACAAATGGTCTCAATATCTCATCTACATACTCACTGGCAGGTTGGCTTAGAGAATCATTGCCCGACACTATCGGGCGTCCAGGTATCGAATGCTTCCTCTTATGCACTTTTGGCAGTGCGTAGAAGGTAGGGATTGTGGGGCTTTTGTTGTATAGAAAATCCAATTCATCTTTAGATATAAGATTATTTCTTCTAGCTGTTCCCAAGATATCTTTAAGATCTTCCAGATATCTATTAGTTGGATTTCCTTGTAGGATCTGGTATACTTCTTTATCCCTCAGCAGTCTATTCACCATACCCTCATAGTCATCCCTGTCCAGGATAACTATGTTGCCCCCCTTATCACTGGGCTTCAATATTATGTCTTTGTTGGCTCCCAATTCATCCAAGGACACAAGTTCTTCCTTGGTTAGATTCCCAGGGGTGGTTTCCCTGTTTATTCTTACTTTATTTATATCCTGGGATACCAGCTGTACAAAGGTGTCAATCTTTTGAAACTGTGAGAAGGGGGGAGTCCACTTGGACCTTGGTTTAAGACCTGTTAGTGGAGGTGTAATTTCTACACTAAAGCCCTCACTTTCCAACTGTAGGCTCTCCAAAATATCCAACGCTGCTTGTTCTTTTTGGATAAGTTTGCCAGTCTCATTATTTGTACTGGAAAATTGCTTGTGCAGTGCCAATTTACGTGCAAAAAGATTGATATCTTTTATCCAGCCGAATTTGTCAAAATTCGGTACTGGCGTGAAGGTTAGTCCCTTGATTAATAAGGTGACTTGTGTTTCTGTGAGAGATTGTGATGAGAGGTTTATAATTTGGGTGGATTCAATATTTCCACTTGGGACTATTTCGTGTTGTACCCCCACTTGTCCCTGTCCCTCAATTGGACATTGCTCTGCCCTAAAAAAAGGGGGGCTATGGGTGGTGTACCAAACAAATTTGGTTGTCCTGGTACTATGGGGCCTTGGTTTTGTGATGCCACCACATTTGTACCACTCATGTTTACAAGTGTGGGTGCTACTGATGTTGTTTCCAGAGGGATCGTTGTAACGGAAGATGTTTTTGGCCTTACTGAGACCACTTGGTCCGTCCTGTTCTGAACCCCCGTATTTACATTGGGAAAAGCAAAGCCACCCAAAAAGGAAGATACCCCACTTGCTTGGGGTTGAGTACATTCTAGAGTATTGGTTTTAGGATTACCAGTTTTTTTCTGGTTTCTGAATCTGCTATATCGCACCTTTCTTTTCGTTCCCCCCCTATTTCTGGGGTCTTGATTGTTTATGCTTTCGGTGCCTGATGTATCAGATTCAGAATAGTCAGATCACCCCCCCATAACAGTGCCATCCACAGATCCCCCCCATAACAGTGCCCCCCTCAGATTCCCCCCATAACAGTGCCATCCACAGATCCCCATAACAGTGCCATCCACAGATCCCCCAATAACAGTGCCAGCCACAGATCCTCCCATAACAGTGCCACCCACAGATCCCCCCCCCCCCATAACAGTGCCATCCACAGATCCCCCATAGTAGTGTCATGAACAGACCACCATTAGTTCAAAACCCACCAAAACCACACCTCTTGGTTAAAAATATTTTTTTTCTTATTTTCCTCCTCAAAAACCTAGGTGCGTCTTATGGGCTGGTGCGTCTTATAGGGCGAAAAATACGGTATGTACCTTAGCTGATGCAGATCGTGGTGCAAATCTGCGTCTTTTCCCCGCCAAAACGCCGGTCTTAATAAATGTGCAATCACTTCAATCATCAACTGTTGCCCCACCTGTAGTATACCACGACCTGATTCCAAACCTCACTCAGGCTCCACAATTATATCCACATAATCCACTCAGTCGTATTAGTCTTATTCAAAAGGTTATTTGTGAGGTATAAATAATATTCTTTTGAAGCTTTGCTTGTACACCGCTCAAAAAAATAAAGGGAACACAAGAATAACACATCCTAGATCTGAGTTAATTAAATATTCTTCTGAAATACTTTGTTCTTTACATAGTTGAATGTGCTGACAACAAAATCACACAAAAATAAAAAAATGGAAATCAAATTTTTCAACCCATGGAGGCCCGGATTTGGAGTCACAACTCAAAATTAAAGTGGAAAAACACACTACAGGCTGATCCAACTTTGATGTAATGTCCTTAAAACAAGTCAAAATGAGGCTCAGTAGTGTGTGTTGCCTCCACGTGCCTGTATGACCTCCCTATAACGCCTGTGCATGCTCCTGATGAGGTGGCGGACGGTCTCCTGAGGGATCTCCTCCCAGACCTGGACTAAAGCATCTGCCAACTCCTGGACAGTCTGTGGTGCAACGTGACGTTGGTGGATAGAGCGAGACATGATGTCCCAGATGTGCTCAATTGGATTCAGGTCTGGGGAACGGGCGGGCCAGTCCATAGCATCAATGCCTTTGTCTTGCAGGAACTGCTGACACACTCCAGCCACATGAGGTCTAGCATTGTCTTGCATTAGGAGGAACCCAGGGCCAACTGCACCAGCATATGGTCTCACAAGGGGTCTGAGAATCTCATCTCGGTACCTAATGGCAGTCAGGCTACCTCTGGCGAGCACATGGAGGGCTGTGCGGCCCTCCAAAGAAATGCTACCCCACACCATTACTGACCCAATGCCAAACCGGTCATGCTGGAGGATGTTGCAGGCAGCAGAACGTTCTCCATGGCGTCTCCAGACTCTGCCACGTCTGTCACATGTGCTCAGTGTGAACCTGCTTTCATCTGTGAAGAGCACAGGGCGCCAGTGGCGAATTTGCCAATCTTGGTGTTCTCTGGCAAATGCCAAACGTCCTGCACGGTGTTGGGCTGTAAGCACAACCCCCACCTGTGGATGTCGGGCCCTCATATCACCCTCATGGAGTCTGTTTCTGACCGTTTGAGCAGACACTTGCACAATTGTGGCCTGCTGGAGGTCATTTTGCAGGGCTCTGGCAGTGCTCCTCCTGTTCCTCCTTGCACAAAGGCGGAGGTAGCGGTCCTGCTGCTGGGTTGTTGCCCTCCTACGGCCTCCTCCACGTCTCCTGATGTACTGTCTCCTGGTAGCGCCTCCATGCTCTGGACACTACGCTGACAGACACAGCAAACCTTCTTGCCACAGCTCGCATTGATGTGCCACCCTGGATAATCTGCACTACCTGAGCCACTTGTGTGGGTTGTAGACTCCGTCTCATGGTACCACTAGAGTGAAAGCACCGCCAGCATTCAAAAGTGACCAAAACATCAGCCAGGAAGCATAGGAACTGAGAAGTGGTCTGCGGTCACCACCTGCAGAACCACTCCTTTATTGGGGGTGTCTTGCTAATTGCCTATAATTTCCACCTGTTGTCTATCCCATTTGCACAACAGCATGTGAAATTGATTGTCACTCAGTGTTGCTTCCTAAGTGGACAGTTTGATTTCACAGAAGTGTGATTGACTTGGAGTTACATTGTGTTGTATAAGTGTTCCCTTTATTTTTTTGAGCAGTGTATTTTTCAGTCCTTTTATTCATATAGATAAATCGCTATAATGCATAGTAATCCTGAGAGCGCTGAACTAGTCACTACCCTATGCTCCGCGATGTTTCGGGGGTCACGCCCCCTTAATCATGCGTGCCTGTGGGTTGTAACCATGCGCTTTAAATACAATCTCTTTCCATCATCATCATTTCATATTTACATAGCTTCAGTTTTCACAGATGTACATAAAATATTTATGTTGCATTTAAAACCAGTTACAGAGATACTGTTTATAGAAATACCTTAAAATTGCAAATTTCATTCAACCCTTTAGGATATAGTGTCTCCATTATCCATCTAGTCTCATATTGTAGCAATCAAATTTTTTTTTTTGCCAGAGTAGTACCTTCATTAATACAATCCAGTACTAGCCATTTTAAATCATGCCATTAATGTTTAAGGTATTTCTATGATCAGTATCTCTGTAACTGGTTTTAAATGCAACATAAATATTTTATGTACATCTGCGAAAACTGAAGCTATTAATGAATATTAATGAATATATGTAAATGTAAAATGATGATGATGGAAAGAGATTGTACTTAAAGCGCATGATTACAACCCACAGGCAAGCATGATTAAGGGGGCGTGACCCCCGAAACATCACGCAGCATGGGGTAGCAACCAGTTCAGCGCTCTCAGGATTAGGCCTCATGCACATGGCCGTGCCAAAGCCGTAACGGGCGGCCCATTGTAGAAATGCCTATTCTTGTCCGTAAAACGGGCAAGAATAGAACATGTTCTTTTTTTTTTTTTTTTTCGTGGCCACGGAACGAAGCAACGGATGCGGACAGCACACGGAGTGCTGTCCGGATCTTTTGCGGCCCCATTGAAGTGAATGGGTCCGCATCCGAGCAGCCAAAACGGACCCAAACAACGGTCGTGTGCATGAGACCTTACTATGCATTATAGCGATTTATTTATATAAAAAATATAAGGAATGAAAAATACAAGCAAAGCTTCAAAAGAGTGAGTATTATCTATACCTCACAAATTGAATAAGACTAATACGACTGAGTGGATTATGTGGACTTAATAAATGTGCCCCTAAGATACTTTGCTATGACTTGAAATTTAGCTCTGGGGTCCTCCCATTTCTCTTGATCATCTTTGAGATGTTTCTACACTTCGATTGGAGGCCACTTGTTGTAAATGCAGTTGAATAAACATGATTTGGAAAGATACACCCCTGTCTATATAAGTTCTCACAGCTGGCAATGCATATCAGAGCAAAAACCAAGCCATGAGGAGGAAAGAACTGCCCGTATAGCTCAGGGACAGGATTGTGTGGTGGCACAGATCTGGGTACAAAACAATTCTGCTGCACTGAAAGTTTTCAAGAACACAGTAGCCTGCATTATTCTTAAATGGAAGTAGTTTGGAACAACCATGACTCTTTCTAGGGCTTGCAGCCTCACCAAAAGTAATCAGGGAAGAAGGGCCCTGGTAAGAGAGATGACCAAGAACCCAATGGAGCACTCCACCAATCTGGAGTGACCAGAATGAAGCCTCTCTTCAGTAAAAGACACATGAAAAGCCGTCTAAAGGACCCATCTAAAGGACTAAAGGACACAAGATTATCTGGTCTGATAAAACCAAGATTGAAATTTTTTCAATTATAAGTGTCATGTCTGGAGAAAAGCAGGCACTGTTTATCAGCTACCCAATACTGTTCCTACAGTGAAGCATGAAAATGGTCAGGGTTGAGGGAAAGTTCAGTGGAGTACAGTACAGAAATACTTTTAATGAAAACCTGATCCAGAGTGCTCTGGAGCTTAGACCTGGCTGAAGGTTCCGACTTTCAAGAAGTCAAAGACCCTAAGCACAAAGCCAAGGCAACACAGGAGTAGCTTAGGGACAACTCAGTGAATGTCCTTGAGTGGCCCAGCCAGAACCCTGAAATGAACCCAATCAAACATCTTTGGAGAGACCTGAAAATTTGTGTTGGGCGAGAATATTCGAATCGCGAATTTTAATTGTGAATATCGCTACTTTGAGAATTCACAAAGCTTTAGAATATAGTGTTATATATTCGCATTCGCGAATATTCTCGATTTTTTTTTTCATCTGAACCCATGATCCCTCCCGGCTTCTTGCTTGTGGGCCAATGAGAAGGCCTTCTTGCTTGTGGGCCAATGAGAAGGCTGCAATGAATTTGTCTGAGCTTAGCAACATCCCTAGCAACCAATAGGAAAGTTGCCTACCCCTTACTATATAAGAAACTCCCCAGCAGCCATTTTCTGTAGTTTTATGGAGTTCTGAGAGAGACAGCAGTGTCATTGCTGTGCTCTATGCTTTGCTGTGTCATTACATTAGATAGTTAGTTAGCTTATATATATATATATATATATATATATAATACAGATAGGTAGTGGGAGTCAGTATAGGTTAGATCGTGATATATTGTAGCTGATAGGTTCTGCTGTCCATACATACATGCTACAGACAGTGCTGTGATGTCACAAGTTCTCAACAATACTTAGTGTACCAATCAGTAATACAGTGGGATGCGAAAGTTTGGGCAACCTTGTTAATCGTCATGATTTTCCTGTATAAATCGTTGGTTGTTACGATAAAAAATGTCAGTTAAATATATCATATAGGAGACACACACAGTGATATTTGAGAAGTGAAATTAAGTTTATTGCATTTACAGAAAGTGTGCTATAATTGTTTAAACAAAATTAGGCAGGTGCATAAATTTGGGCACTGTTGTCATTTTATTGATTCCAAAACCTTTAGAACTAATTATTGGAACTCAAATTGACTTGGTAAGCTCAGTGACCCCTGACCTACATACACAGGTGAATCCAATTATGAGAAAGAGTATTTAAGTGGGTCAATTGTAAGTTTCCCTCCTCTTTTAATTTTCTCTGAAGAGTAGCAACATGTGGGTCTCAAAACAACTCTCAAATGACCTGAAGACAAAGATTGTTCACCATCATGGTTTAGGGGAAGGATACAGAAAGCTGTCTCAGAGATTTCAGCAGTCTGTTTCCACAGTTAGGAACATATTGAGGAAATGGAAGACCACAGGCTCAGTTCAAGTTAAGGCTCGAAGTGGCAGACCAAGAAAAATCTCGGATAGACAGAAGCGACGAATGGTGAGAACAGTCAGAGTCAACCCACAGACCAGCACCAAAGACCTACAACATCATCTTGCTGCAGATGGAGTCACTGTGCATCGTTCAACCATTCGGCGCACTTTACACAAGGAGATGCTGTATGCGAGAGTGATGCAGAGGAAGCCTTTTCTCCGCCCACAGCACAAAAAGTGCTGCTTGAGGTGGGCTAAAGCACATTTGGACAAGCCAGCTTCATTTTGGAATAAGGTGCTGTGGACTGATGAAACTAAAATTGAGTTATTTGGCCATAACAAGGGGAGTTATGCATGGAGGAAAAAGAACACAGCATTCCAAGAAAAACACCTGCTACCTACAGTAACATATGGTGGTGGTTCCATCATGCTGTGGGGCTGTGTGGCCAGTGCAGGGACTGGGAATCTTGTCAAAGTTGAGGGACGCATGGATTCCACTCAGTATCAGCAGATTCTGGAGACCAATGTCCAGGAATCAGTGACAAAGCTGAAGCTGCGCCGGGGCTGGATCTTTCAACAAGACAATGACCCTAAACACTGCTCAAAATCCACTAAGGCATTTATGCAGAGGAACAAGTACAATGTTCTGGAATGGCCATCTCAGTCCCCAGACCTGAATATAATTGAAAATCTGTGGTGTGACTTAAAGAATGCTGTCCATGCTCGGAAGCCATCAAAGCTGAATGAACTAAAGATGTTTTGTAAAGAGGAATGGTCCAAAATACCTTCAACCAGAATCCAGACTCTCATTGGAACCTACAGGAAGCGTTTAGAGGCTGTAATTTCTGCAAAAGGAGGATCTATTAAATATTGATTTCATTTCTTTTTTGTGGTGCCCAAATTTATGCACCTGCCTAATTTTGTTTAAACAATTATAGCACACTTTCTGTAAATCCAATAAACTTAATTTCACTTCTCAAATATCACTGTGTGTGTCTCCTATAGGATATATTTAACTGACATTTTTTATTGTAACAACCAACGATTTATACAGGAAAATCATGATGATTAACAAGGTTGCCCAAACTTTCGCATCCCACTGTATGTAGTCAGACCTGCTAAAATGTGAAGTTGCATGTATTGTGTCAAAATATGCGCATCATTAAATGCCGATTTGCGCAGTCGCGAATATATTGGAGCACTCTATCTGCATATAAAGCTATTTGTCACTGCCAGCTCTCTGAGAAGTTCTGGCAGACTCAGTTCAGGGCTTTCCATAGGTCCCATCCTGAGAAGGTGGGCTCTGAGTGTCCGGAGTCCACTCGTAGAGGGAGGGGTACTGTCACCGCCAGCTCTCTGAGAAGTTCTGGCAGACGTTCTTCTGTACCTCTTGCATGATGTTCTTTGTTTTAGTTTCACTTTGTCATCTCTTTTCCTTCTCCCAGCTGTCATCTATTTACACTGATTGCCTCCCTTTATATTCCCTCCCATACTGCCTCAGTTTATACTACTTCCTGGATTGTGTTCACTTCTAGAGGCTGCAACTGCTGGTTCCTCAGATAAGTCTTTTTCCTTTATTTGTGTTTCCGTACTGGCTTGATTCTAGGTGACCCTGACTCCCTCCGTATTAAGTGCAGGGAGCCGGTGGTCATGTCTCCTCACTATTATAAGGTTTTCAGGTGTCACACAGTCTAGGTACGAGGACATGCAATCCTCTATCATAAAGATCTTTGCATGGGCATAGCAGTCAGGGAGAGCTCTAGGGGTTTTATAGGGCTCACCCATATGTTCCTTAGTTTGGGATCAAGTCAGTCGGATGTTTATTTATAACTTCCAGTTTTCTGCAACACCATCCGTGACACTATTGTAATGTTCTGCCGGGCAAACCATTTTCTTCAGTCTCAGGAAACTTCTAGCAGTTTGAAAAATGTAGCAAAAAAGACCCACGCCTGTATTGTGCGCGCAATACGTGCATATTACATTGCCGATTTTCGCAACCAAGAGGGTATTACGAATTTATGATGAATATTCGCCCAAATATTTGCAAAATATTGCTAATTTGAATATTTCCCCTGCCGCTCATCACTACTGAAAATGACTGTCCACTGATGGACCCCACCCAAGATGATAGTGCTGGAAAGGATCTGCAGAGAAGAATGGCTGAATATCTCCAAATCCAGATATGCAAACCTTGTGATATTATACCTAAGAAGACTGGAGGCTGTAATTGCTGCCAAAGGTGTTTCAACTAAGTACTGAGCAGTCTGAATACTTATGTCAATGCAAGATATTAGTTTTTATTTTTCAATAAATTAGCAAAGATTTTAAATATTCTGTTTTCCGTTTCTCCTTATGGGGTATTTATTGAGTGCAGAATGATGGGGAAAAAACTGTGAACAGTGAAAGGGTCTGAAGACTTTCTGAATTCACTGTATATTTTAGGCAGGTACATACAGTGCCTTGCAAAAGTATTCACCCCCTTTACTTTTTTTGTATTTTGTTACATTACAGCCTTAAAGTCAATGTTTTGTTAATCAGAATTTTATGTGATAGCTCAGAACACAATAGTCTAAGTTGGTGAAGTGAAATGAGAAAAATATATAAATAAAACTATTGTTTAGAAATAGAAACAGAAAATTGGCATGTGCGTATGTATTCAACCCCTTTGTTAGGACGCCCATAAAAAGCCCTGGTGCAACCAATTACCTTCAGAAGTTGCATAATTAGTGATTAGTGAAATGATGTCCACCTGTGTGCATTCTAAGTGTCACATGATCTGTCATTACATATACACACCTTTTTTGAAAGGCCCCAGAGGCTGAAACACCTAAGCAAGAGGTATCACTAACCAAACACTGCCATGAAGACCAAGAAACTCTCCAAACAAGTAAGGGACAATGTTGTTGAGAAGTACAAGTCAGGGTTAGGTTATATGCTGCATCCAGTGCTAGTTCTAAATGTAAGACAGCTTCTGAGCTGTCATTTAGACCATTTTCTACTCCTAAAACAGGTGTAGAAAATTATGAATGAGACGGAACTGCCAGCCCGTACCCTTACCGAACACGCCATGCTCACAATTTTAGACCTGGCGTGAGTGGAGCGAAGACGCAGATAGTGGCGCAATGGTTAGCTTAGGCGTATTTCAGCTTAGTAAATGACCCCCATAATATTTATTCCAGCAATCTGGCACATCACACAGTACTACATCAAAATAAATACCTGTGAAACAAGTACATATTTCATATAAGTTATGTAATACAGCATTGTGAAGGGGTGAATTAGGTCCCCGTAATCGCCTGCCATTGGCTGCTCCCCCCAACACCGGATGTTTTCATCCATGTACAGGGAGGAGCAACAGCGGCAGTGCGGGGACCAGGAGTTGCGCCTAGAGCGGGGTAAGTATATTACCTGTGAGGGGCGCGGCACATGGGGGGGGGCTGTTTGAGAAATTGGATAACCTCTTTACGTGCTAACACCCACAGGGAGGGGCTCCATAGGAACTTTTGTGTGGCAGCGTCAGATCATTAAGGAGGACCGAGGCTTCCGCACACTCCATTTGGCTCCCCCAAGATTGGGAAGAAGTGATCAGAGGCCAGAGACAGCCCCTTCCTCTGTCTAACCACTCAGATGTTGTAGGCACTTTTAACTGCGCCATCTGAGGGGCTAAATGACCAGGATCAGAGTTATCTATGATATAACAGTCAGCACCAGTGGTTTATGGAGCAGGCTCAGCTCCTGAGCCCCCTTTATACTCCCCTTCCAACATTATGATGTAAATATACGTCAAGCGACGGGAATGGGTTAAATAACTATTTTCTACATCCCATTGTACAACGGTTATGAAATAACATTGTGAAAAATAATATTACCAATATAACAGGATTCTATAGGCTTTCACGATAACTGAACTGTTTGAATATAATGCTTCCACTCCTTGCTGTTTTCTCACTACAATTACCTTCATGTCACCCAACAGTCCATTGAGCTGAAATAAATACTGAACACTTGCATTCACTAATAAATAGAGCAGGGGCAGCCAAGACCTGCAAAATACTTGTAAAGCCATTTTAAATAGTTTGGGTTAAGCACTCATTTCAAGGCCACTAAAAATAATAAGTTCCAGTTCAGGCATTTTTCATTAGCTCATCATGATTCATTAACCACCATTCATTATTTCTGATGAACTTGCTCCTGCTCAGACAGACAGATGAAAAACCTTTAACTTTTCCACCAGATTCAAAAGTTCCACTTTGGCAGAAGTGAGAACAAAGTACATTGACTTATTTTATTTGCCTTTTATACGAAAGATCAATACACCAAAGATACAGAAGTGCCGTTTTCTACAGTCTATTAGGAGATAACAGAAACTAATGTGAAACTAAAGTTCTCATATTTTTCTTGGGTTACAGTTTAATAAATTTATATTTGCTATTTGTCAATCCCCTAAATTCTTGTGTAACATGATCAATATAATCTGCAAATGACTATGGTTAGATTAATATCTGCGTTAGAGGTTCCAGTAGAATGCAGGAATCCGTACAGGAAATCCAATGAACCCCTTTTCCCATGCCGGACAGAAAAAGGGAATTCCAATGTGAACCAACCATAGCAGGCAACTCAAATATTCTCATTGTTACTACTGAAAAGCTGACACAAACCTTTGGATCCTAGAAAAAAATCCCTGTGTGTGAAAATCAGAGCAGTAAGATAAGTATTGCATTTAAAAAGTTACTCATAGGAAGTTCCCATCACTTATATATTTTCCCTGCAGCACACTCTGTAGGACAGGGATGGCCAACCTGCGGCTCTCCAGCTGTTGCAAAACTACAACTCCCAGCATGCCTACAGCTATCAGCCTACAGCAGGGCATGGTGGGAATTGTAGTTTTACAACAGCTGGAGAGCCGCAGGTTGACCAGCTCTGCTGTAGGGAAATGCTATATTGCATCATGACTAATCCAGTAAATGGTTGCCTATGTAGTGTATGAACAGTGCAGTTACTCCAGACTGAGCGTTCAGCTTTCTGCTACAGTTCAAAGATATCCTTATGGACAGGGGTAGTGTTGAGCGAACAGTTCGAGCATAGTTCGGGTCCGTACCGAATTTTGGGGTGTTCGTGACACGGACCCGAACCCGAACTTTTTCGTAAAAGTTCGGGTTCGGGTTCGTCGTTCAGCATGTATTTTGGCGCATTTTGAAAGGCTGCAAAGCAGCCAATCAACATGCATCATACTACTTGCCCTAAGATGCCATCGCAGCCATGCCTACTATTGGCAAGGCTGTGATTGGCCAAGTGCAGCATGTGACTCAGCCTCTTTATAAGCTTGTGCGCACGTCGGGACGTGCTCACTCCCGATGTGAATAGAACAGGGATAGACGCAGCTGATGCTAGGGCGAGAATAGGCAGGGATAATTGAATAACTGGAAGCAAATTTCTCTCCTCCACCTGTGATTCATCTGAACAACTGCAGCTGAGCTGCTTTTTTGATAGGGATTGGCTATTTTTAGAGTGGCCAGAGTGATTTTTCCATCCACATGTACCTGGGCTGACCGCCGGCCGCCATTTTGCGACTTGTAGTGCTGCAGCAGAAGCTGCCACAGTGTGCATTCCAAAGCTCCAAACAAGTCAGACATCTACACCTGGGATTCAGACCAATAGCGATTTAGCAGCACAGTCCAAGGCTATTTTTTTTAAAGGTTGTGCAGACCATTTTGTGGCACATGTTACTGGGCTGATAGGCGGCGGCCATCTTGGGACTAGTGCTGCAGCACAATCTCTCCCAACGTCCATTAATCACTTGTAATAGTAGTCTGTGCCATAGAAATCCTACATCAGGGACTTGGGTGTGCTTGTGTCACCCCTACTAATACCAGTCAACCTGTAATCCATACAGTGAAAAGCCATAAAGTATTCCAGTGAGGGAATTTTTTTTTTATTTAAAAAAGGCCAAGTTAGTTTATCTGGCGTTCAATATACTAGATACAGTTAGGCCTGCGTTTCATACATCTGGAATTAGCAAACTAATGTGCTGGGGTTGGGAAAACATATATGTACCCATACTAGAATCTGTCAAAGAAAGCGGTACTCACATATAACAGTCATTCCATCTGTAATCCATACAGTCAAAAGACTGAAAGTATTCCAGTGAGGGAATTTTTTTTATTTAAAAAAGGCCAAGTTAGTTTATCTGGCGTTCAATATACTAGATACAGTTAGGCCTGCGTTTCATACATCTGGAATTAGCAAACTAATGTGCTGGGGTTGGGAAAACATATATGTACCCATACTAGAATCTGTCAAAGAAAGCGGTACTCACATATAACAGTCATTCCATCTGTAATCCATACAGTCAAAAGACTGAAAGTATTCCAGTGAGGGAATTTTTTTTTTATTTAAAAAAGGCCAAGTTAGTTTATCTGGCGTTCAATATACTAGATACAGTTAGGCCTGCGTTTCATACATCTGGAATTAGCAAACTAATGTGCTGGGGTTGGGAAAACATATATGTACCCATACTAGAATCTGTCAAAGAAAGCGGTACTCACATATAACAGTCATTCCATCTGTAATCCATACAGTCAAAAGACTGAAAGTATTCCAGTGAGGGGATTTTTTTTATTTAAAAAAGGCCAAGTTAGTTTATCTGGCGTTCAATATACTAGATACAGTTAGGCCTGCGTTTCATACATCTGGAATTAGCAAACTAATGTGCTGGGGTTGGGAAAACATATATGTACCCATACTAGAATCTGTCAAAGAAAGCGGTACTCACATATAACAGTCATTCCATCTGTAATCCATACAGTCAAAAGACTGAAAGTATTCCAGTGAGGGGATTTTTTTTATTTAAAAAAGGCCAAGTTAGTTTATCTGGCGTTCAATATACTAGATACAGTTAGGCCTGCGTTTCATACATCTGGAATTAGCAAACTAATGTGCTGGGGTTGGGAAAACATATATGTACCCATACTAGAATCTGTCAAAGAAAGCGGTACTCACATATAACAGTCATTCCATCTGTAATCCATACAGTCAAAAGACTGAAAGTATTCCAGTGAGGGAATTTTTTTTTATTTAAAAAAGGCCAAGTTAGTTTATCTGGCGTTCAATATACTAGATACAGTTAGGCCTGCGTTTCATACATCTGGAATTAGCAAACTAATGTGCTGGGGTTGGGGAAAACATATATGTACCCATACTAGAATCTGTCAAAGAAAGCGGTACTCACATATAACAGTCATTCCATCTGTAATCCATACAGTCAAAAGACTGAAAGTATTCCAGTGAGGGAATTTTTTTTATTTAAAAAAGGCCAAGTTAGTTTATCTGGCGTTCAATATACTAGATACAGTTAGGCCTGCGTTTCATACATCTGGAATTAGCAAACTAATGTGCTGGGGTTGGGAAAACATATATGTACCCATACTAGAATCTGTCAAAGAAAGCGGTACTCACATATAACAGTCATTCCATCTGTAATCCATACAGTCAAAAGACTGAAAGTATTCCAGTGAGGGGATTTTTTTTATTTAAAAAAGGCCAAGTTAGTTTATCTGGCGTTCAATATACTAGATACAGTTAGGCCTGCGTTTCATACATCTGGAATTAGCAAACTAATGTGCTGGGGTTGGGAAAACATATATGTACCCATACTAGAATCTGTCAAAGAAAGCGGTACTCACATATAACAGTCATTCCATCTGTAATCCATACAGTCAAAAGACTGAAAGTATTCCAGTGAGGGGATTTTTTTTATTTAAAAAAGGCCAAGTTAGTTTATCTGGCGTTCAATATACTAGATACAGTTAGGCCTGCGTTTCATACATCTGGAATTAGCAAACTAATGTGCTGGGGTTGGGAAAACATATATGTACCCATACTAGAATCTGTCAAAGAAAGCGGTACTCACATATAACAGTCATTCCATCTGTAATCCATACAGTCAAAAGACTGAAAGTATTCCAGTGAGGGGATTTTTTTTATTTAAAAAAGGCCAAGTTAGTTTATCTGGCGTTCAATATACTAGATACAGTTAGGCCTGCGTTTCATACATCTGGAATTAGCAAACTAATGTGCTGGGGTTGGGAAAACATATATGTACCCATACTAGAATCTGTCAAAGAAAGCGGTACTCACATATAACAGTCATTCCATCTGTAATCCATACAGTCAAAAGACTGAAAGTATTCCAGTGAGGGGATTTTTTTTTTATTTAAAAAAGGCCAAGTTAGTTTATCTGGCGTTCAATATACTAGATACAGTTAGGCCTGCGTTTCATACATCTGGAATTAGCAAACTAATGTGCTGGGGTTGGGGAAACATATATGTACCCATACTAGAATCTGTCAAAGAAAGCGGTACTCACATATAACAGTCATTCCATCTGTAATCCATACAGTCAAAAGACTGAAAGTATTCCAGTGAGGGAATTTTTTTTATTTAAAAAAGGCCAAGTTAGTTTATCTGGCGTTCAATATACTAGATACAGTTAGGCCTGCGTTTCATACATCTGGAATTAGCAAACTAATGTGCTGGGGTTGGGAAAACATATATGTACCCATACTAGAATCTGTCAAAGAAAGCGGTACTCA
Source organism: Bufo bufo (assembly GCF_905171765.1). Classification (NCBI taxonomy): domain Eukaryota; kingdom Metazoa; phylum Chordata; class Amphibia; order Anura; family Bufonidae; genus Bufo; species Bufo bufo. The sequence continues at coordinate 508,700,537 of NC_053389.1, read as the reverse complement.
CATATAACAGTCATTCCATCTGTAATCCATACAGTCAAAAGACTGAAAGTATTCCAGTGAGGGAATTTTTTTTTTATTTAAAAAAGGCCAAGTTAGTTTATCTGGCGTTCAATATACTAGATACAGTTAGGCCTGCGTTTCATACATCTGGAATTAGCAAACTAATGTGCTGGGGTTGGGAAAACATATATGTACCCATACTAGAATCTGTCAAAGAAAGCGGTACTCACATATAACAGTCATTCCATCTGTAATCCATACAGTCAAAAGACTGAAAGTATTCCAGTGAGGGGATTTTTTTTATTTAAAAAAGGCCAAGTTAGTTTATCTGGCGTTCAATATACTAGATACAGTTAGGCCTGCGTTTCATACATCTGGAATTAGCAAACTAATGTGCTGGGGTTGGGAAAACATATATGTACCCATACTAGAATCTGTCAAAGAAAGCGGTACTCACATATAACAGTCATTCCATCTGTAATCCATACAGTCAAAAGACTGAAAGTATTCCAGTGAGGGGATTTTTTTTATTTAAAAAAGGCCAAGTTAGTTTATCTGGCGTTCAATATACTAGATACAGTTAGGCCTGCGGTTTCATACATCTGGAATTAGCAAACTAATGTGCTGGGGTTGGGAAAACATATATGTACCCATACTAGAATCTGTCAAAGAAAGCGGTACTCACATATAACAGTCATTCCATCTGTAATCCATACAGTCAAAAGACTGAAAGTATTCCAGTGAGGGGATTTTTTTTATTTAAAAAAAGCCAAGTTAGTTTATCTGGCGTTCAATATACTAGATACAGTTAGGCCTGCGTTTCATACATCTGGAATTAGCAAACTAATGTGCTGGGGTTGGGGAAAACATATATGTACCCATACTAGAATCTGTCAAAGAATGCGGGTACTCACATATAACAGTCATTCCATCTGTAATCCATACAGTCAAAAGACTGAAAGTATTCCAGTGATGGAATTTTTTTTATTTAAAAAAGGCCAAGTTAGTTTATCTGGCGTTCAATATACTAGATACAGTTAGGCCTGCGTTTCATACATCTGGAATTAGCAAACTAATGTGCTGGGGTTGGGAAAACATATATGTACCCATACTAGAATCTGTCAAAGAAAGCGGTACTCACATATAACAGTCATTCCATCTGTAATCCATACAGTCAAAAGACTGAAAGTATTCCAGTGAGGGGGATTTTTTTTTATTTAAAAAAGGCCAAGTTAGTTTATCTGGCGTTCAATATACTAGATACAGTTAGGCCTGCGTTTCATACATCTGGAATTAGCAAACTAATGTGCTGGGGTTGGGAAAACATATAGTTCCCATACTAGAATCTGTCAAAGAAAGCGGTACTCACATATAACAGTCATTCCATCTGTAATCCATACAGTCAAAAGACTGAAAGTATTCCAGTGAGGGAATTTTTATTTTATTTAAAAAAGGCCAAGTTAGTTTATCTGGCGTTCAATTCTGGCGTTCAATATACTAGATACAGTTAGGCCTGCGTTTCATACATCTGGAATTAGCAAACTAATGTGCTGGGGTTGGGAAACATATATGTACCCATACTAGAATCTGTCAAAGAAAGCGGGTACTCACATATAACAGTCATTCCATCTGTAATCCATACAGTCAAAAGACTGAAAGTATTCCAGTGAGGGGATTTTTTTTATTTAAAAAAGGCCAAGTTAGTTTATCTGGCGTTCAATATACTAGATACAGTTAGGCCTGCGTTTCATACATCTGGAATTAGCAAACTAATGTGCTGGGGTTGGGAAAACATAAATGTACCCATCTAGGAATCTTCAAAGGAAAGCGGTACTCACATAAACAGTCATTCCATCTGTAATCCATACCCAGTCAAAAGACTGAAAGTATTCCAGTGAGGGGATTTTTTTTATTTAAAAAAGGCCAAGTTAGTTTTATCTGGCGTTCAATATACTAGATACAGTTAGGCCTGCGTTTCATACATCTGGAATTAGCAAACTAATGTGCTGGGGTTGGGAAAACATATATGTACCCATACTAGAATCTGTCAAAGAAAGCGGGTACTCACATATAACAGTCATTCCATCTGTAATCCATACAGTCAAAAGACTGAAAGTATTCCAGTGAGGGAATTTTTTTTATTTAAAAAAGGCCAAGTTAGTTTATCTGGCGTTCAATATACTAGATACAGTTAGGCCTGCGTTTCATACATCTGGAATTAGCAAACTAATGTGCTGGGGTTGGAAAACATATATGTACCCATACTAGAATCTGTCAAAGAAAGCGGTACTCACATATAACAGTCATTCCATCTGTAATCCATACAGTCAAAAGACTGAAAGTATTCCAGTGAGGGGATTTTTTTTTATTTAAAAAAGGCCAAGTTAGTTTATCTGGCGTTCAATATACTAGATACAGTTAGGCCTGCGTTTCATACATCTGGAATTAGCAAACTAATGTGCTGGGGTTGGGAAAACATATATGTACCCATACTAGAATCTGTCAAAGAAAGCGGTACTCACATATAACAGTCATTCCATCTGTAATCCATACAGTCAAAAGACTGAAAGTATTCCAGTGATGGAATTTTTTTTATTTAAAAAAGGCCAAGTTAGTTTATCTGGCGTTCAATATACTAGATACAGTTAGGCCTGCGTTTCATACATCTGGAATTAGCAAACTAATGTGCTGGGGTTGGGAAAACATATATGTACCCATACTAGAATCTGTCAAAGAAAGCGGTACTCACATATAACAGTCATTCCATCTGTAATCCATACAGTCAAAAGACTGAAAGTATTCCAGTGAGGGAATTTTTTTTATTTAAAAAAGGCCAAGTTAGTTTATCTGGCGTTCAATATACTAGATACAGTTAGGCCTGCGTTTCATACATCTGGAATTAGCAAACTAATGTGCTGGGGTTGGGAAAACATATATGTACCCATACTAGAATCTGTCAAAGAAAGCGGTACTCACATATAACAGTCATTCCATCTGTAATCCATACAGTCAAAAGACTGAAAGTATTCCAGTGAGGGGATTTTTTTTATTTAAAAAAGGCCAAGTTAGTTTATCTGGCGTTCAATATACTAGATACAGTTAGGCCTGCGTTTCATACATCTGGAATTAGCAAACTAATGTGCTGGGGTTGGGAAAACATATATGTACCCATACTAGAATCTGTCAAAGAAAGCGGTACTCACATATAACAGTCATTCCATCTGTAATCCATACAGTCAAAAGACTGAAAGTATTCCAGTGAGGGAATTTTTTTTTTATTTAAAAAAGGCCAAGTTAGTTTATCTGGCGTTCAATATACTAGATACAGTTAGGCCTGCGTTTCATACATCTGGAATTAGCAAACTAATGTGCTGGGGTTGGGAAAACATATATGTACCCATACTAGAATCTGTCAAAGAAAGCGGTACTCACATATAACAGTCATTCCATCTGTAATCCATACAGTCAAAAGACTGAAAGTATTCCAGTGAGGGATTTTTTTTATTTAAAAAAGGCCAAGTTAGTTTATCTGGCGTTCAATATACTAGATACAGTTAGGCCTGCGTTTCATACATCTGGAATTATCAAACTAATGTGCTGGGGTTGGGAAAACATATATGTACCCATACTAGAATCTGTCAAAGAAAGCGGGTACTCACATATAACAGTCATTCCATCTGTAATCCATACAGTCAAAAGACTGAAAGTATTCCAGTGAGGGGATTTTTTTTATTTAAAAAAGGCCAAGTTAGTTTATCTGGCGTTCAATATACTAGATACAGTTAGGCCTGCGTTTCATACATCTGGAATTAGCAAACTAATGTGCTGGGGTTGGGAAAACATATATGTACCCATACTAGAATCTGTCAAAGAAAGCGGTACTCACATATAACAGTCATTCCATCTGTAATCCATACAGTCAAAAGACTGAAAGTATTCCAGTGAGGGAATTTTTTTTATTTAAAAAAGGCCAAGTTAGTTTATCTGGCGTTCAATATACTAGATACAGTTAGGCCTGCGTTTCATACATCTGGAATTAGCAAACTAATGTGCTGGGGTTGGGAAAACATATATGTACCCATACTAGAATCTGTCAAAGAAAGCGGTACTCACATATAACAGTCATTCCATCTGTAATCCATACAGTCAAAAGACTGAAAGTATTCCAGTGAGGGAATTTTTTTTATTTAAAAAAGGCCAAGTGAGTTTATCTGGCGTTCAATATACTAGATACAGTTAGGCCTGCGTTTCATACATCTGGAATTAGCAAACTAATGTGCTGGGGTTGGGAAAACATATATGTACCCATACTAGAATCTGTCAAAGAAAGCGGTACTCACATATAACAGTCATTCCATCTGTAATCCATACAGTCAAAAGACTGAAAGTATTCCAGTGAGGGGATTTTTTTTATTTAAAAAAGGCCAAGTTAGTTTATCTGGCGTTCAATATACTAGATACAGTTAGGCCTGCGTTTCATACATCTGGAATTAGCAAACTAATGTGCTGGGGTTGGGAAAACATATATGTACCCATACTAGAATCTGTCAAAGAAAGCGGTACTCACATATAACAGTCATTCCATCTGTAATCCATACAGTCAAAAGACTGAAAGTATTCCAGTGATGGAATTTTTTTTATTTAAAAAAGGCCAAGTTAGTTTATCTGGCGTTCAATATACTAGATACAGTTAGGCCTGCGTTTCATACATCTGGAATTAGCAAACTAATGTGCTGGGGTTGGGAAAACATATATGTACCCATACTAGAATCTGTCAAAGAAAGCGGTACTCACATATAACAGTCATTCCATCTGTAATCCATACAGTCAAAAGACTGAAAGTATTCCAGTGAGGGAATTTTTTTTATTTAAAAAAGGCCAAGTTAGTTTATCTGGCGTTCAATATACTAGATACAGTTAGGCCTGCGTTTCATACATCTGGAATTAGCAAACTAATGTGCTGGGGTTGGGAAAACATATATGTACCCATACTAGAATCTGTCAAAGAAAGCGGTACTCACATATAACAGTCATTCCATCTGTAATCCATACAGTCAAAAGACTGAAAGTATTCCAGTGAGGGGATTTTTTTTATTTAAAAAAGGCCAAGTTAGTTTATCTGGCGTTCAATATACTAGATACAGTTAGGCCTGCGTTTCATACATCTGGAATTAGCAAACTAATGTGCTGGGGTTGGGAAAACATATATGTACCCATACTAGAATCTGTCAAAGAAAGCGGTACTCACATATAACAGTCATTCCATCTGTAATCCATACAGTCAAAAGACTGAAAGTATTCCAGTGAGGGAATTTTTTTTTTATTTAAAAAAGGCCAAGTTAGTTTATCTGGCGTTCACTATACTAGATACAGTTAGGCCTGCGTTTCATACATCTGGAATTAGCAAACTAATGTGCTGGGGTTGGGAAAACATATATGTACCCATACTAGAATCTGTCAAAGAAAGCGGGTACTCACATATAACAGTCATTCCATCTGTAATCCATACAGTCAAAAGACTGAAAGTATTCCAGTGAGGGGATTTTTTTTATTTAAAAAAGGCCAAGTTAGTTTATCTGGCGTTCAATATACTAGATACAGTTAGGCCTGCGTTTCATACATCTGGAATTAGCAAACTAATGTGCTGGGGTTGGGAAAACATATATGTACCCATACTAGAATCTGTCAAAGAAAGCGGTACTCACATATAACAGTCATTCCATCTGTAATCCATACAGTCAAAAGACTGAAAGTATTCCAGTGAGGGAATTTTTTTTATTTAAAAAAGGCCAAGTTAGTTTATCTGGCGTTCAATATACTAGATACAGTTAGGCCTGCGTTTCATACATCTGGAATTAGCAAACTAATGTGCTGGGGTTGGGAAAACATATATGTACCCATACTAGAATCTGTCAAAGAAAGCGGTACTCACATATAACAGTCATTCCATCTGTAATCCATACAGTCAAAAGACTGAAAGTATTCCAGTGAGGGGATTTTTTTTATTTAAAAAAGGCCAAGTTAGTTTATCTGGCGTTCAATATACTAGATACAGTTAGGCCTGCGTTTCATACATCTGGAATTAGCAAACTAATGTGCTGGGGTTGGGAAAACATATATGTACCCATACTAGAATCTGTCAAAGAAAGCGGTACTCACATATAACAGTCATTCCATCTGTAATCCATACAGTCAAAAGACTGAAAGTATTCCAGTGAGGGAATTTTTTTTTTATTTAAAAAAGGCCAAGTTAGTTTATCTGGCGTTCAATATACTAGATACAGTTAGGCCTGCGTTTCATACATCTGGAATTAGCAAACTAATGTGCTGGGGTTGGGAAAACATATATGTACCCATACTAGAATCTGTCAAAGAAAGCGGTACTCACATATAACAGTCATTCCATCTGTAATCCATACAGTCAAAAGACTGAAAGTATTCCAGTGAGGGGATTTTTTTTATTTAAAAAAGGCCAAGTTAGTTTATCTGGCGTTCAATATACTAGATACAGTTAGGCCTGCGTTTCATACATCTGGAATTAGCAAACTAATGTGCTGGGGTTGGGAAAACATATATGTACCCATACTAGAATCTGTCAAAGAAAGCGGTACTCACATATAACAGTCATTCCATCTGTAATCCATACAGTCAAAAGACTGAAAGTATTCCAGTGAGGGGATTTTGCTTATAAAAAATAATATATTTCATTGTGGTGCGAGTTGAATCGCAACAATGAAGAAAAATACTATTAAGGGACGAGGACGCGGTCGTGGTGGTGTCCGTGGAGCCTCTGTTGCTGGTAGTGGACGTGGCCGTTCGGCCCCAGGCGCACACAGTAGGGAACGAACTCCCTCAACTAGCCGGCAGAATGTACCGCAATATCTCGTGGGGCCCAATGCCGCTCTTAGGATGGTAAGGCCTGAGCAGGTACAGGCATTAATCGATTGGGTGGCCGACAGTGCTTCCAGCACGTTCACCACATGGTCTTCCACCCAGTCTTCTGCGGAAAGCGCACAGGTGGCACCTGAAAACCAAGCCCATCAGTCTGTCACATCACCCCCAAGCATATCAGGGAAACGGTCTGAGCCACAAGTTATGCAGCAGTCTCTTCTTCTGTTTGAAGACTCTGCTTCCAGGGTTTCCCAGGGGCGTCCACCTAGCCCTTCCCCAGTGGAGGAAGACATACCATGCACTGACGCACAACCACTTATGTCTCCAGATGAAGAGGACATGGGAATACCACCACAGCAGAGTCACCGACTCTCTGATGATGACGAAACACAGGTGCCCACTGCCGCGTCTTTTTGCAGTGTGCAGACTGAACAGGAGGAGGTCAGGGAGGGAGACTGGGTGGAAGACGATGCAGAGGACGATGAGGTCTTAGACCCCACATGGACTGAAGGTCGTGGCGATGACTTTCACAGTTCAGAGGAAGAGGTAGTGGTGAGACCGAGACAACAGCGAAGCCAAAGAGGGAGCAGGGGGCCAAAGCAGACGGGCCGCCGCCCCCAGAGTTCGCCTGCTACTGGACATCGCCAACAGGGACCCAGCCCCACAAAGGCAGCTTCAAAGAGTTCCCTGGCATGGCACTTCTTTAAACAATGTCCTACCGACAAGACCCGAGTGACTTGCACGCTCTGCCATCAGAGCCTGAGGCGAGGCATTAACGTTCTGAACCTCAGCACAACCTGCATGACCAGGCATCTACATGCAAAGCATGAACTGCAGTGGGGTACACACCTTAAAAACCAGGCACTCGCTGAGGCTCCCCCTGCTCCCTCTACCGCTGCTGCCTCGGCTTCCGCCTCGAGAGGAATGTTGCCACCTGCCGAGCAGCAAACAGAGGATGTGCCACCGACACCACCACCACCGCCACCGTCAACTAGCGTCTCCACTATAGCACACAGCAGCGTTCAGCTCTCAATATCTCAAACCTTAGAGAGGAAGCGCAAATTCCCCCCGAGTCAACCTCGAGCCCTTGGCCTGAACGCCAGCATTTCTAAACTGCTGGCCTTTGAAATGCTGTCATTCCGGCTGGTGGACACAGACAGCTTCAAACAGCTGTTGGCCATGGCTGTCCCGCAGTTTGTGGTTCCCAGCCGCCACTACTTCTCCAAGACAGCCGTGCCTTCCCTGCACATGCAAGTGTCCGATAAAATCAAGTGTGCACTGCGCAACGCCATTTGTGGCAAGGTCCACCTAACCACAGATACGTGGACCAGTAAGCACGGCCAGGGACGCTATATCTCACTAACTGCACACTGGATGAATGTAGTGGCGGCTGGGCCCCCGGCGGACAGTTCCTTGGCGCACGTCCTTCCGCCCCCTAGGATCGCAGGGCATCATTCTCTGCCTCCTGTAGCCTCCTCCTCCTACTCGGCTTCCTCCTCCACTGCTTCCACCAGCTCATCCGGTCAGCCACACACCTTCACCACCAACTTCAGCACAGCCCGGGGTAAACGTCAGCAGGCCATTCTGAAACTCATATGTTTGGGGGACAGGCCCCACAGCGCAAAGGAGTTGTGGCGGGGTATTGAACAACAGACCGACGAGTGGTTTCTGCCTGTGGGCCTCAAGCCAGGCCTGGTGGTATGCGATAATGGGCGAAATCTCGTGGCAGCTCTGGGACTAGCCGGTTTGACGCACATCCCTTGCCTGGCGCATGTGCTGAACTTGGTGGTGCAGAGGTTCATTCACCACTACCCCAACATGTCAGAGCTGCTGCATAAAGTGCGGGCCGTCTGTGCGCGCTTCCGCCGTTCACATCCTGCCGCTGCTCGCCTGTCTGCGCTACAGCGGAACTTCGGCCTTCCCGCTCACCGCCTCATATGCGACGTGCCCACCCGGTGGAACTCCACCTTGCACATGCTGGAGAGACTGTGCGAGCAGCAGCAGGCCATAGTGGAGTTTCAGCTGCAGCACGCTCGCGTCAGTCGTACTGCCGAACAGCACCACTTCACCACCAATGATTGGGCCTCCATGCGAGACCTGTGTGCCCTGCTGCGCTGTTTCGAGTACTCCACCAACATGGCCAGTGGCGATGACACTGTTATCAGCGTTACAATACCACTTCTATGTCTCCTTGAGAAAACACTTAGGGCAATGATGTTAGAGGAGGTGGCCCAGGTGGAGGAGGAGGATGAGGGCTCGTTTCTAACACTTTCGGGCCAGTCTGTTCGAAGTGGCTCAGAGGGAGGTTTGTTTAAGCAGCAGAGGACAGGTTCACAAGTCGCCAGCCAAGGCACTGTACTGGAGGACGAGGAGGATGAGGAGGAGGAGGTGGAGGGGGACGAGGGAGGATGACGCAAGTTCACAGCGGGGTGGCAGCCCAGGCCCATCACTGGTGCGTGGCTGGGGGGATACGGTGGACGATGACGATACGCCTCCCACAGAGGACAGCTTGTCCTTACCCATGGGTAGCCTGGCCCACATGAGCGAATATATGCTCCAATGCCTGCGCAACGACAGCAGAGTTGCCCACGTTTTAACGTGTGCAGACTACTGGGTGGCCACCCTGCTGGATCCCCGGTATAAAGACAATGTGCCCACTTTAATTCCTGAACTGGAGCGCGACCGTAAGATGCGCGAGTACAAGCGCACGCTGATAGAGGCGCTCTTGAGAGCATTCCCACATGTCACAGGGGAACAGGTGGAAGGTGAAGGCAGAGGAGTGGCAAGAGGTCGCCAACGCAGCTGTGTCACGGCCAGCTCATCTGAGGGCAGGGTTAGCATGGCAGAAATGTGGAAAAGTTTTGTCTCCACGCCACAGCTATCTGCACCGACACCTGATACGGAACGTGTTAGCAGGAGGCAGCATTTCACTAACATGGTTGAACAGTATGTCTGCACACCCCTCCACATCCTGACGGATGGTTCGGCCCCATTCAACTACTGGGTTTCGAAATTGTCCACGTGGCCAGAGTTAGCATGTTATGCCTTGGAGGTGCTTTCCTGCCCGGCGGCCAGCGTTTTATCTGAACGCGTATTCAGCACGGCAGGGGGCGTCATTACTGACAAGCGCAGCCGCCTGTCCACAGCCAACGTGGACAAGCTGACCTTCATAAAGATGAACCAGGCATGGATCCCACAGGAGTGTCCCTCCCTTGTGCAGAGTAGTCCTTATTAACTTCCTAAAACATGTCTTGTTGTGCTACGGGCCACTTCTTTATTTGATACAAATTTTATGAAACCCACAGTTGAATGAAACTCTTCTCTGTCTGGGCGCCGGGGCCTAACCAGATGAAAGTGGCCGGTTAAACTAACGGGTGACATGAAGCCATAACCTCTGCCATGCTACCTCTGTCTTCTGTCTGGGTGCTGAGGCCTAAGTCAAATAAAGCGGTCTTCTGCTGTGCTGGGGGATATGAAGCTAATCTCTGACCTCTCTCCTCTGTCTGGGTCCAAAGGCCTAAATCACTGAAAGAGGCCTTCTCCTGTGGTGTGTGATATGATGCCAGAATATGTGCTGTGGGGCCTCTCTCCTCTTCCTGGGTGCAGGGGTCAAATAAACTAAATTGTGGCCTACTCCTGTGGTGGTTGATATGATGCCTGATTCTCTGATGTGGAACCTCTCTCCTCTGTTTGGGTGAAGGGGTCAAAGTAACTAAATGGTGGCTTCTCCTGTGGTGGCTGATATGATGCCAGAATATGTGCTGTGGTGCCTCTCTCCTCTTCCTGGGTGCAGGGGTCAAAGTAACTAAATGGTGGCTTCTCCTGTGGTGGCTGATATGATGCCAGAATATGTGCTGTGGGGCCTCTCTCCTCTTCCTGGGTGCAGGGGTCAAAGTAACTCAATGGTGGCTTCTCCTGTGGTGGCTGATATGATGCCAGAATATGTGCTGTGGTGCCTCTCTCCTCTGTCTGGGTCCAAAGGCCTAAATCACTGAAAGAGGCCTTCTCCTGTGGTGTGTGATATGATGCCTGAATATGTGCTGTGGTGCCTCTCTCCTCTTCCTGGGTGCGGGGGTCAAAGTAACTCAATGGTGGCTTCTCCTGTGGTGGCTGATATGATGCCAGAATATGTGCTGTGGTGCCTCTCTCCTCTTCCTGGGTGCGGGGGTCAAAGTAACTCAATGGTGGCTTCTCCTGTGGTGGCTGATATGATGCCAGAATATGTGCTGTGGGGCCTCTCTCCTCTTCCTGGGTGCAGGGGTCAAAGTAACTCAATGGTGGCTTCTCCTGTGGTGGTTAGTATGATGCAAGAATATGTGCTGTGGGGCCTCTCTCCTCTTCCTGGGTGCAGGGGTCAAAGTAACTCAATGGTGGCTTCTCCTGTGGTGGCTGATATGATGCCAGAATATGTGCTGTGGTGCCTCTCTCCTCTTCCTGGGTGCGGGGGTCAAAGTAACTCAATGGTGGCTTCTCCTGTGGTGGCTGATATGATGCCAGAATATGTGCTGTGGGGCCTCTCTCCTCTTCCTGGGTGCAGGGGTCAAAGTAACTCAATGGTGGCTTCTCCTGTGGTGGTTAGTATGATGCCAGAATATGTGCTGTGGGGCCTCTCTCCTCTTCCTGGGTGCAGGGGTCAAAGTAACTCAATGGTGGCTTCTCCTGTGGTGGCTGATATGATGCCAGAATATGTGCTGTGGTGCCTCTCTCCTCTTCCTGGGTGCGGGGGTCAAAGTAACTCAATGGTGGCTTCTCCTGTGGTGGCTGATATGATGCCAGAATATGTGCTGTGGGGCCTCTCTCCTCTTCCTGGGTGCAGGGGTCAAAGTAACTCAATGGTGGCTTCTCCTGTGGTGGTTAGTATGATGCCAGAATATGTGCTGTGGGGCCTCTCTCCTCTTCCTGGGTGCAGGGGTCAAAGTAACTCAATGGTGGCTTCTCCTGTGGTGGCTGATATGATGCCAGAATATGTGCTGTGGTGCCTCTCTCCTCTTCCTGGGTGCGGGGGTCAAAGTAACTCAATGGTGGCTTCTCCTGTGGTGGCTGATATGATGCCAGAATATGTGCTGTGGGGCCTCTCTCCTCTTCCTGGGTGCAGGGGTCAAAGTAACTCAATGGTGGCTTCTCCTGTGCTGATTGATATAAAGCTGATGGTTGTGCCATCTGACATGGTTGCCAGGGTCTGATTCAATGGGGGCCTACTCCTGTGGTGGGTGATCTAAATGCCTGATTCTCTGCTGTGAAACCTCTCTCCTCCGTCTGGGTGTAGGGGTCAAAGTCTTTCAAAGTCGCCTTCTCCTGTGCTGATTGATATGAAGCTGATGGTTGTGCCATCTGACATGGTTGCCGGGGTCCCATTAAATTGTGGCCTACTCCTGTGGTGGTTGATATGATGCCTGATTCTCTGATGTGGAACCTCTCTCCTCTGTTTGGGTGAAGGGGTCAAAGTAACTAAATGGTGGCTTCTCCTGTGGTGGCTGATATGATGCCAGAATATGTGCTGTGGGGCCTCTCTCCTCTTCCTGGGTGCAGGGGTCAAAGTAACTCAATGGTGGCTTCTCCTGTGGTGGCTGATATGATGCCAGAATATGTGCTGTGGTGCCTCTCTCCTCTGTCTGGGTCCAAAGGCCTAAATCACTGAAAGAGGCCTTCTCCTGTGGTGTGTGATATGATGCCTGAATATGTGCTGTGGTGCCTCTCTCCTCTTCCTGGGTGCGGGGGTCAAAGTAACTCAATGGTGGCTTCTCCTGTGGTGGCTGATATGATGCCAGAATATGTGCTGTGGTGCCTCTCTCCTCTTCCTGGGTGCGGGGGTCAAAGTAACTCAATGGTGGCTTCTCCTGTGGTGGCTGATATGATGCCAGAATATGTGCTGTGGGGCCTCTCTCCTCTTCCTGGGTGCAGGGGTCAAAGTAACTCAATGGTGGCTTCTCCTGTGGTGGTTAGTATGATGCCAGAATATGTGCTGTGGGGCCTCTCTCCTCTTCCTGGGTGCAGGGGTCAAAGTAACTCAATGGTGGCTTCTCCTGTGGTGGCTGATATGATGCCAGAATATGTGCTGTGGTGCCTCTCTCCTCTTCCTGGGTGCGGGGGTCAAAGTAACTCAATGGTGGCTTCTCCTGTGGTGGCTGATATGATGCCAGAATATGTGCTGTGGGGCCTCTCTCCTCTTCCTGGGTGCAGGGGTCAAAGTAACTCAATGGTGGCTTCTCCTGTGGTGGTTAGTATGATGCCAGAATATGTGCTGTGGGGCCTCTCTCCTCTTCCTGGGTGCAGGGGTCAAAGTAACTCAATGGTGGCTTCTCCTGTGGTGGCTGATATGATGCCAGAATATGTGCTGTGGTGCCTCTCTCCTCTTCCTGGGTGCGGGGGTCAAAGTAACTCAATGGTGGCTTCTCCTGTGGTGGCTGATATGATGCCAGAATATGTGCTGTGGGGCCTCTCTCCTCTTCCTGGGTGCAGGGGTCAAAGTAACTCAATGGTGGCTTCTCCTGTGGTGGTTAGTATGATGCCAGAATATGTGCTGTGGGGCCTCTCTCATCTTCCTGGGTGCAGGGGTCAAAGTAACTCAATGGTGGCTTCTCCTGTGGTGGCTGATATGATGCCAGAATATGTGCTGTGGTGCCTCTCTCCTCTTCCTGGGTGCGGGGGTCAAAGTAACTCAATGGTGGCTTCTCCTGTGGTGGCTGATATGATGCCAGAATATGTGCTGTGGGGCCTCTCTCCTCTTCCTGGGTGCAGGGGTCAAAGTAACTCAATGGTGGCTTCTCCTGTGGTGGTTAGTATGATGCCAGAATATGTGCTGTGGGGCCTCTCTCCTCTTCCTGGGTGCAGGGGTCAAAGTAACTCAATGGTGGCTTCTCCTGTGGTGGCTGATATGATGCCAGAATATGTGCTGTGGTGCCTCTCTCCTCTTCCTGGGTGCGGGGGTCAAAGTAACTCAATGGTGGCTTCTCCTGTGGTGGCTGATATGATGCCAGAATATGTGCTGTGGGGCCTCTCTCCTCTTCCTGGGTGCAGGGGTCAAAGTAACTCAATGGTGGCTTCTCCTGTGCTGATTGATATAAAGCTGATGGTTGTGCCATCTGACATGGTTGCCAGGGTCTGATTCAATGGGGGCCTACTCCTGTGGTGGGTGATCTAAATGCCTGATTCTCTGCTGTGAAACCTCTCTCCTCCGTCTGGGTGTAGGGGTCAAAGTCTTTCAAAGTCGCCTTCTCCTGTGCTGATTGATATGAAGCTGATGGTTGTGCCATCTGACATGGTTGCCGGGGTCCCATTAAATTGTGGCCTACTCCTGTGGTGGTTGATATGATGCCTGATTCTCTGATGTGGAACCTCTCTCCTCTGTTTGGGTGAAGGGGTCAAAGTAACTAAATGGTGGCTTCTCCTGTGGTGGCTGATATGATGCCAGAATATGTGCTGTGGGGCCTCTCTCCTCTTCCTGAGTGCAGGGGTCAAAGTAACTCAATGGTGGCTTCTCCTGTGGTGGCTGATATGATGCCAGAATATGTGCTGTGGTGCCTCTCTCCTCTTCCTGGGTGCGGGGGTCAAAGTAACTCAATGGTGGCTTCTCCTGTGGTGGCTGATATGATGCCAGAATATGTGCTGTGGTGCCTCTCTCCTCTTCCTGGGTCCGGGGGTCAAAGTAACTCAATGGTGGCTTCTCCTGTGGTGGCTGATATGATGCCAGAATATGTGCTGTGGTGCCTCTCTCCTCTTCCTGGGTGCAGGGGTCAAAGTAACTAAATGGTGGCTTCTCCTGTGGTGGTTGATATGATGCCTGATTCTCTGCTGTGAAACCTCTCTCCTCCATCTGGGTGTAGGGGTCAAAGTCTTTCAAAGTCGCCTTCTCCTGTGCTGATTGATATAAAGCTGATGGTTGTGCCATCTGACATGGTTGCCAGGGTCTGATTCAATGGGGGCCTACTCCTGTGGTGGGTGATCTAAATGCCTGATTCTCTGCTGTGAAACCTCTCTCCTCCGTCTGGGTGTAGGGGTCAAAGTCTTTCAAAGTCGCCTTCTCCTGTGCTGATTGATATGAAGCTGATGGTTGTGCCATCTGACATGGTTGCCGGGGTCCCATTAAATTGGGGCCTACTCCTGTGGTGGGTGATCTAAATGCCTGATTCTCTGCTTTGAAACCTCTCTCCTCCGTCCGGGTGTAGGGGTCAAAGTCTGTCAAAGTCGCCTTCTCCTGTGCTGATTGATATAAAGCTTATGCTTGTGCCATCTGACATGGTTGCCGGGGTCTGATTCAATGGTGGCCTACTCCTGTGGTGGGTGATCTAAATGCCTGATTCTCTGCTGTGTAACCTCTCTCCTCCGTCTGGGTGTAGGGGTCAAAGTAACTAAATGGTGGCCTACTCCTGTGGTGGGTGATATGATGCCTGGTTCTCTGCTGTGGGACCTCTCTCCCTTGTCTGGGTGCTGTGGTCAAAATAATAGTAAGTGACCTTCTCCATTGGTGGGTGACTTGAAGCCTGATTCTGTGCTATGGGACCTCACTCCAATTAATATTGTTTAATTTTTATTTATTTTATGTTAACTCATCATTTCCCTATCTACATTTGTTTGCAGGGGATTTAACTACATTTTGCTGCCTTTTGCAGCCCTCTAGCCCTTTCCGGGTGTGTTTTACAGCCTTTTTAGTGCCCAAAAGTTCGGGTCCCCATTGACTTCTATGGGGTTCGGGTTCGGGATGAAGTTCGGGTCGAGTTCGGATCCCGAACCCGAACATTTTTCGAAAGTTCGGCCGAACTCGTCGAACCCGAACATCCAGGTGTTCGCTCAACTCTAGACAGGGGTTATCTTTGTGATACATCCTGTTTAAGTAATCTGTAACTCTCTTCATGGCTTCATTGCTTGCACTACTCTATTTTGGGTTTGGTCTAACAGTACTGTATTTTATAGCAAATTTGACCATGTATTTCTAGAATCCATGCCAATTTGTATAGCAATATAGTATATCTAATAGCCTTTTTCTTTCATGCATTATTCTATCCTCCCATTTGCACATGACATTCATCATTGGATTCCTTATATATTTTTAACTAAAATAAGCTAGTGAGATTTTCAGCTATTTTTGTGAATTCCAAACAATATGAAAGAGCTAAAGCCCATTTGCATATCAATAAAAATTAGCAGTGATTTATATGAAAATAGCTCAGTTTTCAATGCCTCAATGTCCTCATGGGATTCCCTTATTTCCAGAGTATCTCCTAAAAATGTGGGTGGGTATTACTTTATGAGCAGAAAGATGCCGGTTTTCCACAGTTCTCCAGTGTAGTGTTGAAGTGAACTCAACAGCTGATTCAGACAATGCTCCTGTGATCAGCAACGCCAAGGTCTGTTCATACTCCCTTGCTTCTACCACAGTAAGAGCCACAGGGGACTGCACAAAAATGTTTTTGTACTATAATACTCCATGTAACGCAGCAAGTGTTGATCCATTGTGTCACTGAATGGATTTGGCTTAGGGCTACTCGTAAGGGTGTTTTCAAATTGGTCTGCCTAGCTTTTTCCTTTTCATCCTTATACAGGAATATGGTCTTTGCTGCAGGGTAAACACCAGGCCACTACCTCTTGGAGAAGTCTCTGTTTAGTGATAGCAAACCCAGGTCGGTCAAGACACACTGGTGCGAGGCACCAAAGGTGACAGGCAGAATCAGAGTCAGAGTATGTTTAATCTGGTATACAGGCCAAATGTCAAGGCAGGCATCAGAGCATTAATATGATAAGCAGGTGGTGGTCAAGGCAGGCAGAACAGCTACAATACAGTAAATGGGCAGAGGTCAGGCACAAAAAATCTGACTGTACAAAACACACCTTCGCAGGGACAAGACAAACTAAGAAACTTTTTGATCATCATCCTCCCTTTGGGAAAGTGCCTTAAATACCCAAGACTAGTCATAGGCTGGGGACAGATTAAGAAGCCTGCACTGACCCTTTGCGAGTTGAAAATAAGAGATCACCCCTTACAGGTATAGAGATGTAGTCAGGCAGTAAGGAGGAAGCATAGGCCTGGCATGGAGTGGACAGAGCTAACTGAACTGTGGTGGCAGTACCCATCGGGAGGGAGCAGGAAGATTTTGACCAATATGAACTGCCTAAGCACAGAGCAGCAGGACAGGAAAGCATCATGGTGTCTGTGCCCTCCGGGGGCAGATAGTAGCTGGTAGGTAAGGACTGCCAGCACTAGATTTCACACTGTGCTATGCAGGGATTGAATTAAGAGGGACAAACCAACTGCATGACCAACTATAGTGAGAGCCTTTTTAAAGGAAACTGTTACCTTTCCCAACCAAATTGATAACAAATTTGTGACCTGGGCCAATGGTAAGCAAATATCTTTTAACAGAGACATTTCCTAAATCGAAATAAATGAGTAGAATCATTTTTAAAGACTTAACTATGGTTAAATTAGTGTGGAAACCTCTTACAATTTGCCCACAAATTGCAAATACACTAGCCTGTTAACTAAACATTTTAAAGTAAAGCAATGTAAATGTATAAGGCTAAAATCTGTTTAAAGATTCTGCAATTCAAGTACTAATAAGTGCATAGAGAGGCTAATGGAGAAGTAGATTGGCAGGCAGGCATCAGCAAACCATAACATGCATGAAGATGTGCCAACCACTGTGGCCCACTATCCAAAGTGATTCTACAATCCACACATTTGTATGATTTTGTAGTCTTCATTATGTGTATTAGCATTTTTTCATAATATTGCTGTAATTTAGTTAAAACTGTCATATGTTTAAAAGACTAAACTCTGATACAAACTGAGATCCATTTTGTTATTGAGTAGGGATATTTTATTCTAAACTAATTGGATTTGCAGAGAATTTTACAAAAATTAGGCTGCCAAGCGAATTCAAAGTTTTGATGATTTGCCATTTTACTGTGAAAATTAATGGCCCTGTGAGAGGGGGGTTACGCTGACTTACCTGTGAGCTAGTCAGAGGGCAAGCTTTTGGCGGGTCCTTGAGTCTGTGAGCTTGCTCAGAAGACATAGCCATTCTGATCTAAGGTTGCAATGTAAGAGGACGTGTTGGGTGTGCAAAAAGCAATTAGAAACACAAGACAGCAAAGTTAGTGTGCTATAGGTACAGTTTAGGGACATATTTGCAGTAGTCAGGTAGTTTGAATCAATAGGTAGAAAAGTGCAGGTTTTATCAGACAGGGGAAGCATGGGGTCACCCAGAGTTTTGTGTGTGTTTTATACTGAGGGCATCTGTTGCAAGTGGACACTGCAATACCTAAAAGTGCCTGATGAAACATCATTTTTTTCCCAACAGTCAGGCTTTAAAAAAAGCTTTTACAGGCATTTTCCCATCAATTCCACCACCTTAGCATACATTTTGCTTGCTATGCTGCAGAATTGTGCCTTTTTTTCTAAAAGGCAGCTGCAATTTTGCTACTGTTTAAAATGTTGCAGTTCAACACATTATACTACTGTGCTAATGAACTAGTTCAATATAAAGCATTGTACTACTGAGTTAATATACCAGTTCAACGTATTATACTTTTGTGTTAATATACTAAATTTAAGGCAATGTACTGTTGCGTTAATAAAGCAATTCAACACATAATACATTTGCATTATTATACCAGTTAAATTTAATGCAATATACTGTTGCGTTAATATACCATTTAAATTCAATGCATTATATTGTTTTATTAATATACAAGTTAAATTTAATTCATTATACCAGTTAAATTTGAACTTATTATACTGTTTGGTTAATATACCGGTTAAAGTTAATGTATTATGCATTACCATTAATGTACCAGTTAAATTCAAAACACTAAAAGATTGCATACCAGTTACATTTAATGAATTGGACTGGTTCAATATGTCATTGTAAATTGTCAATACCAGTGTGCAGGGTGTCTGTAGAAGAGGAGGGACATTGAGTTGCACCTCTGTCTGTTAATTACAGAAAAAGCACTTGCAGTTTTGCTACCATTTAATCAGCGTACCAAACTTGTGGCTAGGCATTGTTGAAATAGGTCATATAACAAAATGTCTGGTAAATGCAAGAGTAGAAAAAAAAAAGACCCTTGCCTCATTATCTGCAATTGAGACTGTAGGTAGCTGTAGTAGTGCATACAGTAATAATAGCACACTAGGTACCACTCATATAATCAGCAGTAGTAGTAGCAGCAGCAGGCCACAATTCTCCCCTACTTCCAGTAGGCACCAGATTGTTATTGAAGGCAAAGATGACATTGTGGACTGGATGGCTCACTCATCCTCTCAGTCTCAGCAGGATGATGTCAATGTCACCTCTGAGTCTAACACTGTGCCTTTTGAGCCAGGGATCAGTGCATTATTCCTGCTTCTCTTGCATCACTTATGTCTTCAATGCCCTATCTTAATGACATACATTACTGTTTCCTAAGAAGAGGTACCAATACCCCATGTGCTATGGAAGATAATTAAGATAGTCTTTCTGTTGATAACTTTGTGAAAAGCATTAGCATTTTGAATGCCATGAGGAGGAGGTTTATGTGAAAGTGGGGGAACCCATGCATAGCTGTGTTGGTGGTGGTAGTAGTCGTTCTTGTAGCCATAGTGGTGGTAGTAGGGGCATTGGTAGCCCTAGCAACAGTGGCACTTGGGCAAATACAGATAAGGGAATTCTGAGTGTGCCCAAGGAGCCCACAATGACATATCACAGTCTGATAAAAGTGGCATTAATGGACTATGACAATGATTGTGTGTTGGACAGGACCTGGGAAAAGGTCTGACTGTTTTTGGAAGGTGCAATATTAAAAAGCATAACAAATGCGATGGTGCAGTGTGTTTTTAAACAAGCTGTTTGTTAACACTGACAATCATGTGTTTACGTGTGTATGTACGTGTCACTCTGACATTATTTGCTATTTCTGTTAATAAGCTTTAAAGGGGAGTGGGTGAGAGACTGAAAGTTAAAAAAAAAGACCATGGAGACCTCAGAGTCTCATATACCAATTTTCAGGCCAATTAGAGTGCTCTTCATTCAGGATTAATTCAGACCCAAATCAAATATTTAGACTGATTTGGCAAAACAAATGTCAGGAAATTCGCTCATCTCTAGTGTCGCGGAAATTTTTATTAGCATAGGATGACTATAGTGGACTTTCTCTTTAGCCTAGGAATGTTATGTAGGTTTATTTTGTATATGCCTCCCTGTGTAAGGTCTGACTGGATTACGATTATAAAGCAGCGTGATCGGGTCTCGACGTTACAAGGGAAATTCTATAGATCAGCCCCCCCTGGTGAAAGCCACCAGAACAATGTTCTTAGTGAAAGCTACCAGCGGATCCTCATTAGCAACGGTGGGGTATAGCACACTGATGCTGGTCTCATTGAACCATGGGGGCCCCAACATGCTACAAAATATTGGTTGGTGGGACTGGTGGCCATGTGAATGCTATATCACCTTTCTTGGTCAACCCTGTTTTAAAAGACCTTCCTCAGGGACTGATCCCCCCTTCGGAAGAAAGGTGATATAGCATTCACATGGCCACCAGTCCCACCAACCAATATTTTGTAGCATGTTGGGGCCCCCATGGTTCAATGAGACCGGCATCAGTGTGCTATACCCCACCGTTGCTGATGAGGATCCGCTGGTAGCTTTCACTAAGAACATTGCTCTCAGAGCCAGCAGCCATTAGATCCCCCTTAAACCAACGGTGGCGGCTTTCACATGGGGGGGTAGGAACCCGAGTGCTGATCTATAGAATTTCCCTTGTAACGTCATGACCCGATCACGCTCCTTTATAACCGTAATCCGGTCAGACCTTACATAGGGAGGCATATACAAAATAAACCTACATAACATTCCTAAGCTAAAGAGAAAGTCCACTATAGACATCCTATGCTAATAAAAAGTTCCACGACACTAGTATTGAGCCAATGCGAACTATGCCTATCTTAGATGTGATCATATTACTTTGCATATACTGCCACTGATAATGTCACATTTTGCAATGTGTTCTTCTGGAAATGTTGTGTACATTGCCCCAATTACTAGTGAGAATCCTTCCTTTTCTGTATTTTGATAAAAAAAAATATTTTATACAATATGAAAAATAGGTTAATCATTAATGTGTTATCACCATCTGACAAGTAATGGCATAACGACATACACATAGTCATACACATTCCTATATATCTCACATGTGCTTGTTCATCCAGCAATCCAAGGCTTGATTAATCAGCATGTATGTAACATACAGAAATGTCTATGAATATATACACATAAATGTATGATGTATTTATTTGCAGGGCTGGAATATATTTAGCAGGGTCCTGAACTCCAGGGGCCCTGCTCATATGAACCAGTAACCACTTTAAATTTACACCTGTGCTCCATTTACCAATGTCTCAGACATAAGCCTTTAAATAATTTACCAACCTCTGCTGTTCTCACACTTTCCTCTGTTCAGTGCTATGTCCTGCACAGATGTCCTGACACCACCCATTGGCAGGTCACTTTACACATGGCGGTATTCAACATCAGGATTAGTGATGGACAAATATCGGCCGGGACGTTTCGTGAACGTGCGTTCGCGATCAAATGTTCACGAACCACTCGTTCGCGGCGGGCCCCATTGACTTTAATGGCAGGCAAGCCTGAAAAACCTTCAGGTCATATTTGCAGCTACCAAAAACTTACTAGAAGTGCACAAATAGTCCCACAACATGGACAGCGACATACCAGAGGGGGATCATTGGCAAAAATTCCCACAAAAAATATGTATTTTAATCAGGGGCCATTTTTATGCGTCTTAAAGGGAAACTCTCAAAAAGCTGCCCTGCTGGAGCCTAGAAAATTTTTATTTTAGGCCACGGGAGTACAGGCCCCAAAAATTAGGCATTCACCTGACAGAAAAGAACTTGTGATTATGTGGCTGGAGGTACATTAGGCGGTCACTGGCTAAAAATTTTACTGTCGGCCAGTACAGGCCCCAAAAATTAGGCATTCATCTGACAGAAAAGAACTTGTGATTATGTGGTTGGAGGTACATTAGGCGGTCACTGGATACAATTTTTACTATAGGCCAGCGGAGTACAGGCCCCAAATATTAGGCATTCACCTAGCAGAAAAGAAATTGTGATTATGTGGCTGGAGGTATATTAGACGGTCACTGGATACTAATTTTTCTGTAGGCCAGTACAGGCCCCAAATATTAGGCATTCACCTGACAGAAAAGAACTTGTGATTATGTAGCTCGAGGTACATTAGGCGGTCACTGGATACAAATTTTACTGTAGGCCAGTACAGGCCCCAAATACTAGGCATTCACCTGACAGAAAAGGCCTTTTATGCAACTGTATATACATAAGACAAGGACCATTCTTTGTTCTGGATGGTGGCAGATATGTGTGGGCTGGCATGAGGAAATTCAATTACACGTGGTCGTCACAGGTATTGAATTCCTCCAAGATCCATGCCTCATTCATTTTTAGAAATGTAACATAGTAACATAGTACATAAGGCCGAAAAAAGACATTTGTCCATCCAGTTCGGCCTGTTATCCTGCAAGTTGATCCAGAGGAAGGCAAAAAAACCCTGTGAGGTAGAAGCGAATTTTCCTCACTTTAGGGGAATAAAAAATTCCTTCCCGACTCCAATCAGGCAATCAGAATAACTCCCTGGATCAACGACCCCTCTCTAGTAGCTATAGCCTGTAATATTATTACACTCCAGAAATACATCCAGGCCCCTCTTGAATTCCTTTATTGTACTCACCATCACCACCTCCTCAGGCAGAGAGTTCCATAGTCTCACTGCTCTTACCGTAAAGAATCCTTTTCTATGTTTGTGTACAAACCTTCTTTCCTCCAGACGCAGAGGATGTCCCCTCGTCACAGTCACAGTCTTGGGGATAAATAGATGATGGGATAGATCTCTGTACTGACCCCTGATATATTTATACATATTAATTAGATCTCCCCTCAGTCGTCTTTTTTCTAACGTGAATAACCCTAATTTTCATAATCTTTCAGGGTACTGTAGTTGCCCCTTTCCAGTTATTACTTTAGTTGCCCTCCTCTGGACCCTCTCTAGCTCTGCTATGTCTGCCTTGTTCACTGGAGCCCAGGACTGTACACAGTACTTCATGTGTGGTCTGACTAATGATTTGTAAAGTAGTAGGAATATGTTCTCATCACGGGCATCTATGCCCCTTTTGATGCAACCCATTATCTTATTGGCCTCGGCAGCAGCTGCCTGACACTGTTTTTTGCCGCTTAGTTTGTTGTTTATTAAAATTCCTAGATCCTTTTCCATGTCAGTGTTACCCAGTGTTTTACCATTTAGTATGTACGGGTGACTTGCATTATTCCTTCCCATGTGCATAACTTTACATTTGTCAGTGTTAAACCTCATCTGCCACTCATCTGCCCAAGCCTGCAATCTATCCAGATCCCTCTGTAGTAGTATACTGTCCTCTTCAGTGTAAATTACTTTACACAGTTTAGTGTCATCTGCAAAAATTGATATTTTACTATGCAAGCCTTCTACAAGATCATTAATAAATATATTGAAGAGAATAGGGCCCAATACTGACCCCTGAGGTACTCCACTAGTGACAGTGACCCAATCTGAGTATGTACAGTTAATAACCACCCTCGGTTTTCTATCATTGAGCCAGTTACTTATCCACTTACAGACGTTTTCTCCCAGTCCAAGCATTCTCATTTTATATACTAACATTTTATGTGGTACAGTGTCAAATGCTTTGGAGAAGTCCAGATATACGACATCCATTGATTCGCCGCTGTCAAGTCTAGAACTTACCTCCTCATAGAAACTGATTAAATTAGTTTGACATGACCGATCCCTCACGAAGCCATGCTGATATGGCGTTATTTGCTTATTTCCGTTAAGATGCTCTAAGATAGCATCTCTCAGAAAACCTTCAAACAGTTTTCCCACAACAGATGTTAAACTTACCGGCCTATAGTTTCCAGGCTCTGTTTTTGAACCCTTTTTGAATATTGGCACCACATTTGCCATGCGCCAATCCTGTGGGACATTCCCTGTCAGTATAGAGTCCGCAAATATCAGAAATAAGGGTCTGGCTATGACATTACTTAATTCCCTTAGGATACGGGGGTGTATGCCATCCGGTCCTGGCGATTTGTCTATTTTAATCTTTTTATGTGAGGTAGTCCACACTGAGCTAGGCGAGTGCGCTTATCGGTCACGATCCACCCCTTCTGAGCTGAACGTCCTTTCGGACAGGACACTCGATGAGGGGCAAGCCAAGAGTTCCATGGCAAATTGTGCCAGCTCTGGCCACAGGTCAAGCCTGCACACCCAGTAGTCAAGGGGTTCCTCGCTTCTCAGAGCATCCACATCGACCGTTAACCCCATCTATTCGGACACCTGGCGGTCCAGGCGTTCCCTGAGGCTGGATCCGTGGGGCGGCTGTCGATGGGTTGGCTGCAAGACTGATTTCATATCCAAAGTGACCAACACATCTTCAAACCGCCCTCTTCTTGCAGGCGCGGTAGTATTGGTACGCGTACCTGTTGGGCTCTGGGTGGAAATTCCTCTGCCAGCGCACGCAACAGCAGAATGCAGCATCTCTTGCAGCAAAGCCTGGAAATGCTGCATTCTGACAACCCTCTGTGATGCTGGTAACATGTTCGCCATTTTGTGTTTGTACCGGGGGTCTAAGTATGTTGCCACCCAGTACTGGTCCTTGCCCTTTATGCTTTTTATACTGGGGTTCCTCTTAAAACACTGGAGCATAAAGGCCCCCATTTGCACTAAATTGGGAGCAGTGGAGCACCCTGGCTCCTGCTCATCGCCCAGGAGAATGTCGTCCTCAGTCTCCTCCCCCCAGCAATGGACAACACCAGGGATCCCTGAAAAATGTAAACTCCCCCTCAAAGCCTGCTCTTCTTGCTCCTCCTCCCCCCAGCCACCATGCTCCTCTGACTCCTCTTCAGACTCCTGCTGACTTGTCTCAGATGGAGTAGCCCCCCCTGGGAATTCATTCAGCATTGCGACTTCCTCATCTTCCTGCTTCTGCTCCTCGACGGCTTGATCAATGACACAATGCAATGCACGCTCCAGAAAGAAGGCGTAAGGTACGATGTCACTGATGGCGCCCTGGCTGCGACTGACCAGTTTGGTGATCTCATCAAATGGCCACAGAAATCTGCATGCTTCGCGCATGAGCAGCCACTGGCTCGTTGAAAAGAAACCAAGCTCCCTAGAACCTGTCCTGCTGCATAGTTCGTACAGGTAGTCATTAACGGCATGTTGCTGCTGAAGCAGCCTATCAAGCATATACAAGGTGGAGTTCCAGCGCGTCGGGCTGTCACAAATCAGACGTCTGACGGGCAATAGTGTCGCCGCTGAATGTCAGCAAGGCGAGCTATGGCCGTGTAAGATATTTTAAAATGGCCAGAGATTTTCCTGGGTTGCCGCAAGATGTCCTGGACCCCGGGGTTTTTGACAACGAATCGGTGCACGACTAAGTTCAGGACGTGTGCCATGCACGGCACGTGTGTCATTTTGCACTATATCAGCACAGCACTTTACCAACTGTCAAATTGAATGGGGTTAGCCACTGATCGGCCTGTCACTGCAGAGCTGAAATCAGTGCAGGACCGGTGTGGCTCTTGGCTTCCAGGCACAACAGCAGCAGCACAACATGGCAACGTCTCACCTGGCACGTTGAATAGGTTCTAGGGAGCTTGGGGGGCACAGCGGAAGAGGCGGTAGCAATGGAAAAGGAGGAGTCAGCCGAGGAGGAGACGGAGGATGGAGTAGGAGAAGAAGAGGCAGGCTTGCATGCAATCCTTAGCAGTAACACCAAATCCACATGGGTGCCATGGGTTGCATGCTTGACAGCCGTCAGAAGGTTCACTCAGTGGGCAGTAAAAGTGATGTCACTTTCCTGCCTGTGTTTGCTAGACCACGTGTCTGTGGTCAGATGTATCTTGGCACCGACACTGTGTGCCAGAGAAATATTCACTTGTCGCTGAACATGGCCATATAGCTCTGGGATGCCCTTCTGCGAGAAATATTTCCTTTTGGGGACCTTCCATTGCGGTGTGCCAATGGCCACAAATTTTCTGAAGGCCTCTGAGTCCACCAGTTTATATGGCCGTAGTTGGCGGGCTAGCAGTTCCGACAAGCCAGCGGTCAGCCGTTGGGCAAGAGGGTTATCCGGCGTCATCAACTTTTTTATACTCGAACATTTGGGCCACGGAAGCCTACCTTCTGCCAGATGAACGCTACGACGGCACGGTGGAAGGTGGAGTGGAGGACAAATGAGAGGAGAGAGGAGAAGGAGAAGAGGCAGGACGTGGAGTTCCAGGAGTGTGGCTTTGTGGGTTCTGACGGCGTTGCTCCCACTGGGCTCGGTGATGGGAGGTCAGGTGCCTTCTTAAGGCGGTCGTCTCTAGGTTAGTGTTGGGCTTACTGCGATTTATGCGTTGACAGCACAGGCTGCAGATGGCAACACTATTATCAGCAGCTGACATGTTAAAAAAAAGCCCACACTGTGGAGCCATGTGCCGGCGTCCTGGGAGCGCCAGAAGTGACCATGCATGGTGGATGGCTCGCTCCAGATACATTTGCAGCCTGCTTTTTGCCTCCTGTGCCCTGCGAGCTCTGCCTGCTTCTCCTCCTTCTCTGCTGCTCCGCCTCTCCCTGTGAACTCCCCTCCTCTTTCTCTCTTGTGGGCACCCACGTGACGTCCATCGACA